>NW_010364156.1:197449-198010 GCF_000414095.1 Morus notabilis
ACACATGTGAATAGTGTCAAAGTCTTGGTATATTGGGAGCATAGTAAAATAAATAGCCGGGAATATTAATTTACAAGATGAAATTCATTCCTTCATAATGAAGTAGATGGACGGTTTCCATAAGTGTTGATTTGGGACTTGAATAATAAGAGCGCTCAATTTTATGATTGGATCATAAAATATATTATTCATTAGAGGATCAATGATACTTATGCAGAAATATATAATTAAAGAAGTTAACAGAAAATACCTAGCTTTAATTATGAACCGTTTATGGAGGATTAATTCGTATGTAGTGACTATATTAATGGACAACACAAATTCCGTGAACATAATTATTTTATTATTTTAAGAGTGCAATTCCAAATTTATAGTGGAGTAATTTAGAATTAATAATTTTGATATATTAATTAAGGTGTTAATTAATTGTCAAAATTATTGGAGCTTAAAATAATAATGTCCATAGTTCCTCTCAATGGCTCCATAAGATTAATGTGAACTGAATATATCATATTGAGTTATGATTATTAATATAGAATTGAGAATTCTAAATACACATAT
>NW_010364156.1:198100-228617 GCF_000414095.1 Morus notabilis
ATATATATATGTAAAAGAAAGGAAACGTGCAGGTGCACGTTTCCTCAAAAAAAAAAAAAAGCGAGAAGTGGGAGGAAACGTGCTTTCCTCACCATGAGAAAAAAGAGAATGTGCGGCTGCACATTAACTAAGAAGAAGAGAAATTAGTCCGGTAGTTTTTGCCACACAGAGAGAAACAAAAGGTTTTTTTCCAGAGAAAAGGAAAAAGGAAAAACGGGAGAACAAAAGAAAAACCAAAGAAAATTTCTTAAGTGTCATCACATACTTTTGAGAAAAGTGAGTGATAACTATATGTGGCTTTTCTATTCATTCATCTCATGTGTTGAGAAACTCATTAGAACGCCCACACGTTCGAGTTCACGTTAATCCAGAGATACGTTGAAAAAGAACTGTGGTGTTCTTGAAATTTAAGAGCTTAAGACAATGTTGGAGGAGTTTAAGATTTACGTCCTAATCGAGTAACGGTAAAATTCTCATTCTTCTCTTTAATATCTTTGTAGTTAAATTAACATGAAATAATGATCGCATTAAATTTTAATTTATGTGATTCAATTGATATCACGCTTCCGCATAATTTTTTTTGAAAATCCGGAACAAGGAAAACTTCGACCACGCCACGCGGAATACAAACACTTTAGCTTGTTCATTTTGTTTGTTTTTTTTTATTATTTATTGTTTTTTTATTTAAGATTTGAAATTGAATAATGCTTCAGAAATATTCATCGTGAGGGCCATATTATAACATTATAAAATTGAATTATTCATAAGAAAAAACATGTCAAACCTGAATCGATGAAAGTCAACGTGCTATTTTGTTTTATTAAAATCCTTGCTTTGTTGGCGTACAGAATTCACAAAAACTCGTATTTGGTGGATCAAACATGACAAAATCACGAGAAAACTCTGGTTAAAAGCCTAAATCGTACAGCTTTTTTCTTATGTTGAGCTTTTGATGTTTATACTGGTGATTTAGCTAGAAAAATAAACATACAGAATCCACGTACATTTTGTCCAAATTTTCTTCTAGCATTTGACTAATGCTTGATAATGATTTAACTAGTCAAACAATTCCCTGAACTTTCATTGTTACATCCTCACATATATACATATACATATATATATATATATATATATATATTCAAATTCAGTTCCTTTCATTGTTACATAAAATGAATATTCATTGAACCATCCTCTTTCCGGCTTAGAAGACCAAAGAAGGGGTTTGTGATGGCGGACTTCAATTCCGAACCAGCTGAGTTTAACACTGCGATTTTAACCTTATCGCGAGGAAGATACAAAAACTCTCCCCCTTCTGTTGTTCTCTCGAACCCACAGAGCTCTAGAAACTCAACACCTCCTTTCAAACTACCAACTCTCTCCTGCCATATTCAATATTGAGAAAAATAAAAAATAAAAAAAAAAGACCAAAACAGAACATTTATAAGCTTGACCATAAAACATCGTTCTATTTGGGATTAAATTCTACCTGAAATAATGGATTATTCATTCTGATCTTCCGATATTTCTCTTCGTTAGGATTCCTTGCGACGTTTCCCACATAAATCAACAAAGCTTGGAAGGCTCTTCTAACTCTGGCATCATCATTCTAGAGAGTAAACCAAACCAACAAAATAATTAGGAAAGCGCAAAAGTAAATGAAATCCACTGTAGAAGCTAGATGATTATGCTATTGCATTTCTGCAATAGTAAACACAAAGATAAGTGTCGTTTACCATATAATTGCGCTTAAGAGACCTTAAACACTCTCTCATTAGCTCAGCCTTCGTAAAAGACTTGACAGGAAATGAGCTCTGGAACTCAGAGTAGTAAAACAACACTAATTATGAAAGATCCTACATTATCAGATATATAGGATTATTTTCAATCTTTACTAACAATACTATTACCTGTTTTTCCTGCTCGTCAGTAGTAGAAGTTTTAGTAGCTGCAAGGTTCTTTGGTGCCATTGCAAGCTTACTCCTTCTCTCTAACTGTAAACCCATGCATGTAACTTTGAGTTGAGACTTACACAAAAAGTATTGCAGATATAATAATAGAACTCGAAATTTAAATAAAAAAAAAAGAAAAATACAAGCACCTTATCTTGTTCCAGTTTCCAGCGAATTTTCTCTCTTGCTCTTTTCTCTTCCTCTTTCTCTAATTGCCTCAAGGCTAAATTACTGTAAGGGAAAGTGTTTTTTCATTTCTATCTTTCGAAAGGAGAAATATGGAAACTGAAGATCAACATGCACGTGGTAAAATATTGGATCAAGACAGACCGTTTTCTTTCATTTTCTTCTGCAATTCTCTTCGCTTCAATGAGTTCTTTACCTGATCGAATCCTCACCTGAAGCAACAACTTAAAATCTATTATCTAGATCTCAGAAAGTTTTTTTTTTAAAAAAAAGAAAAAAGAAAAAAGAAAAAGAAACAATATTGGACACTGGAACACGCATCGAAATTGTTAAAAAAAAAAAAAAAAAAAAAAAAAAAAAAAAAAACCTTCAAGGTCGAAATTAGAATTTTTTTTTTTTTTCCCAGAAGAAGGGGGAAAAAAGATTTCAACAGGAGAGGAAAACCGCATGTATATATACCTTCTCCTTTTCTCGTTCCAATCTCTTTTCTTCTTCTTCCTTCTTGATTCGTGCTCGGTCCCTGAAGCACAGCCAAAAAAAGAAAAAAAAAAAGCGAATGTTAATTCATTGTTGTAATAAAAACCAGTAAACCAGAAGACTATATAAGAAAGAGAGTAGATTGCAACCATAATAGCTGTGCTTTTCTTTCCATCTCTTCTGTCATATGAAAAGTCTCATCTGAATCAATTCCAATATCAATTGTTTCCTATAAGAAAGCGATCACAGTAGTATTATACCTGATAAGAAAAGGAATGTACAACGCATAAGGATAGTCTAAGCTAAGGAATAATACCAAGGGCATCTGATCAATGTCGGCGTCGTTTTCATGATCAACTATCCAATTCACAGCATCTTCTATACTAATATTACCTGATCATAAAAAAGAGAAGGAATATATAAATATATATATATATATATAATGGATGAGTTTTTAATGAAGTAACATCTTCTTCTAATGAGCATTTAAAAATAAATAAATAAATAGAGGCTGACCAGAATAATGAAGTGCACGTGTCGCCCGAGCTAGTGGAAATCCCATTGATTCAAGTTCTCCAAGCAAATTCTCGTTTACTTTCGGAACAGCCATTTCTGTATGAAAACACCACGCACAGCTATAAACTATAAACCCCAGATATTAGCTTTAAAAAAAAAAAAATTTGTCCGATTACTTTAGTTTCAAACCCTTACCGAATTTTGAAGGCCGTCGAGGTTTGATGTTCTTGTTCTCTGAATCTAAACGCTGTAAAATCCGAGAATATTTTAGAATGGAGCGCCATTTAGATATATACTTGGCCAATCAAACCAACAGAAGTCAGAAATCCAACGCACTTTCTGGTTTCTGCTGATTCTTTTCCCTCTCCGTGAGGCTTCTTATATATACTTTTCGGTTCTCAGGCACTCAAGGAAGAAATAAAATAAAAATAAAAATAAAATAAACGAAGGGAAAATGCAGAGAATAGCATATTTCATACCCTCTATTGAAGTAAATACCATTTTTAGTAAATTATGATGTATTCCCGTAATTCATTTTAAAATAATAACTCGTTTCCAAATTTACCCTTCTAGTGTGATTCAGACTTCTTTCGATTTTTTCTCTCTTCTGCCTTTCTCTAGTCTCTCTTTGTTGAGCTTCACCGCCGCCTCTCTCCTCTCTTTCTCCGGCGGTTGCCGTTGCTAAGAACCAGGTCGCTGCTGCAAACCAAACTCCGACAAGATGTCGTCGCAAACTAGATCTGTGAACTGCGAAGACCAGAGAATGTTGCACAACACCCGATGGATCTTGGCTAAGATCGGCTGCCGTTGGAGATCGCGATTCGCAATTCTCGTGGCCAGAGAACGTCGTACAACACAAGGACGGATCTTTGCCAAGATCAGTCGTCGTTGGAGATCGTGATCCGCCATTATTGCAAACCACCGTTCGTGATCAATAGAGATCGTTGTTCGGCAGCGTCTCTCTTTCTCTCACCGCCGCCTCCGCAGCCCTCTCTCTCTCAAATTTGAGGACAGCATCGTTCCTATGGCTTTTTATTTTTAAGATCTTCGTCGCAGCGCGGATCTTCGCGCGTTCGTCGTCATCGGAGGAAATGGCAGATCTAGTAATGGCGTTTAGCAGACAAACACTATCCATTACAATCCGTTTCTTAAAGCTAAAGATTTTTGTGCAGAGGGTTGTTGACTTAGATACCCACTACTTAAAGGTCAATATTCCTCTTTAATCTATTTTGTCATTTCACTGGACTATTTCTGTCGTTTTGACATTTTCTTAAATTTGTTGGACATTTTGTTATCCACGATTATCTACCATAACCAACGGAGAAGAGCAAATCATTTTAATTTAAAAGTAGAAAGAACAACTCTAATGATTATACTGTTAAAAATGTATAGGAATTTCTTGAGGAATATGTTGGGTGCATGGATTGTTTGTGCATTTAATATTGAATATGTTAAAAAAGTGGGTTTCTAATGTGACTGAAGACATTCTTTGGATTTTTTGAGGATTAATAGTGAATACAACATCTAAGATATGTAGGCTGTATTCAGCGGTCTCAAAAACTCAAAAAAAAAGTAATTTGAGTTATAATTCTATTTAAATTTATGTTTTTTTAAATTTGAACTTAAGTTTGAATTCGAGTTTGAGATTAAAACTTAAGTTCAAGTTTCCCCTTCAACTCGAGTTTAGAAACTCAAACTCAAATTAATGAACAGTATTTTTTATATTTTTAAAAATGTTATAATTTTTTCGTTTTAATCATAATTAAGATGATTTTTTTCTATGCGTTGACAATGAAAAGAAGAATAAAATCCCACCTATATACCCTATTAAAATTTTTCATCATCATTGAGTTTTTATTAAAATACTATCTAAATACAAATTCAAGTTTTGACTCACTTAAATACAAACTCAAAAAGATTTTTATCTCAAATCATAACTCAAATGTACACAACTAAACACAAACTCAAGTTACAACTTCAACTCAAGTTATAACTCAAGCTCAACTCAAGATCTTCACTCAATAATGCCTAACTCAAAAATGTAAAATAACAACCCCGTAGTTTCAAAAATTTTTGTTTGTGAGATTTGCAAAAAAAAGAAAAAAAATATATATATATATATATGTATATATAAATTAGCATTTGTTTGTGTTTGTGTTTGAATTTTGGTTAATATTGTATTTACTAGTAAATATTTTAATAGCTAATTAATACTGTAGTAATTACAAGTTTAAATCTGGTAAATATAGTATTTACCCGTAAATACTTTAGTAATTACAATTTTGAATATGGTAAATATTGTATTTATCTATAAATACTTTAATAGTTTCAATTTAGAATATGATAAATATTGTAAATATGATAATTAATGTGTTTACTAGTAAATACTTTAGCCCCTTTTGTTTCAACAACTCAAGCTGTTGTTTAAAATTCAAACTTTAGTTCATGAATTCAAATTGGTGTTTGAGAGAGGAAAATTAAAGGACAATTCAAACCATTAACAACAGTTCAAGGACAACTTAAATTGTTGATTTTAGAATTCACCTCCCTCTTAAATTCTAACAATTCAAATTATTGTCAACAGTCTAATAGTTTCAAATTTTACTTTTTCTCTCTCTTCAATTTTAATCTTAAAAATGTCATAACTTCTTCGTTTTAATTCCGATTTAGATGATTTTTTAATGTGTTCATAATAAAGAGAGGAACAAATCCCCACCCATATTGCATATTTTTTAATGTCATTTATAATGAGTTTTTATAAGATTTGTTACAAAACTATAACGATAATTTTCAACACTTTATCTAAACACAGTTCGGATTTTATTCAAAATTTAAATTACAATTTATTTACATATCCAAACAACAATTCGAATCACAATTTGAATCACCACTATTCAGATTCTACAGTTCTAACCAAAAAGGTTTAAATCTCCACATATTAAGTTGTTGAAACAAACAAGCCTTTAGTAGTTTATAATTTGGAATTTGGAATTTGGTATATATTATATTTACGAGTAAATACGATATTTACCGGTAAATACAATGATTTAACGGTCACCAGAATCGGTAGCCAGATCTTCAGATAAATATAATATTTATTAGTAAATACGGTATTTTCAGGTAAATACAGTGTTAAACGATCACCAAAATCGGTGGTCAGATTTTCAGATAAATATGATATTTTACTAGTAAATAAAGTTTTTACTCATAAATACAGTGTTAAACAGTTGTCAGAGTAAGTGGTCAAATTTTCAAATAAATATGAAATTTATTAGTGAATACGATATTTATTGGTAAATACGGTATTTACCGGTAAATACAGTGTTAAACGGTCGTCGAATTCGGTGCCTAAATTTTCGGATAAATATATTTACTAGTAATTACAGTATTTACAGGTAAATACAATATTTACTAGTAAATAAACTCTTAAACAGTCGCTGGAGTCGGTGCTCAAATTTTTTAATAAATATGATATTTACTAATAAATACGGTATTTACTAGTAAATACAATGTTAAACGGTCGATGCAGTCGGTGCCCAAATTTTTAAATAAATATGATATTTACTAGTAAATATTGTATTTACCAGTAAATACAGTGTTAAACGATCACCAGAGTTGGCAGCCGGATTTTCAGAGAAATATGATATTTACTAGTAAATACAATATTACGGTATTTACTTGTAAATACAGTGTTAAACGGTCATCAGAGTCAGTGGTCGGCTTTTCAGGTAAATATGACATTAAATAGTAAATACGGTATTTACCGGTAAATACAGTGTTAAACGGTCATCAGACTACTCTCACCGTTTGCCGAAACTAATCCCTGAAGTTGGCGGCTAGCCGTCGGTTTTGGCCATAGTGGACTTGACTATAATCTACCTATTTTAAAAAATATGCTATAATTTACTATTTTTTTAAAAATAAATATTTATGAGGAAAGAGAGATAAAAATGGAGGTTTAAATGTATTTTTAAGTTTAATAATGTTTAAAACTAAAAATATTTACTATTTTTAAATATTTTATAATTTACTAATCAATTTACCAATTGCTCCTTTTAATTCTCCGTATGGGCCTGGGCTTTCAAGTAAAAAGCCCAATTCTCAATTCCGCTTAAGTCAGGCCAGCCACACAGCCCACTAACTAATTCTGAAAAAAAAAAAAAAAGTTTTTTAAGACACTTCGAGAAACAGTTGGAACCAAAACCAGAAGACAGTCGAAGAGAGCTAGCTACCGATCACAAAAGAAGATTTCTACTGTCACAACAGTGGAAGAGGCTAGAGAGAGAGAGAGAGAGAGAGAGAGAGAGGCTAGAGAGAGAGAGAGAGAGAGAGAGATGTCGGCGAGCAAAGCGAGGAGGATCAAGCTGTACTGTCCGCCGGTGAAGAAGATGATTGAGATGGTGGCGTGGGAGGAGCAGAGACTGGACCTGGGCTCCATAGCGCTGGCGTTTGGGCTGGACCCGTCCACGTTGAAGCTCAACGGTCACTTCATCAGCCGAGGCCTCGACCTCATCTCTTCCTCCGTCACTTGGAAGTCCCTTCTTTCTTTCTTCTCTGCCAAACGGCTCTCCACTGGGAGAGACGACCATGACGCGCTTATCGTCGATGGAAAACTCTCCAGAGTCGGGACCAAGAGTAAGACCAATATTTAGATAATTTATATTTTTCCTTTTTTGGGGGAAAAAAAAAGTTACTTGATTACGATTGAATTCTTTGTTTGCAGGAGCACATGATCCCAAGGATGCTGTAAATGGTATTCTTGACTCTGCGAGTGTTCCTCGAGAAATGGGCAACAGTGGGGCACCAGCAACGGAAGATACAAATTTGGTGAAGAGTAAGAAGATTAGGGAAGGCAATTCAGGTTGACACTTAGCTTCATTGGAGATAGTCGATTGGAAATTGTGTAGTGGAACAATAATAATCAGTATGAATTAGCTTTTTTTTTTTTTTTTTTTTTTTAAATCTATTTAAGGTAAAAACGGCGATTGTGGAATGTCTTTGCTGTACAACGGCATTCGCCTGAAGAGAAAGCAGTTATTGGAAGACTTGAGCCTACTCAAAAAGCTAAGGATAAACGAAACATGTTCCGCAGGTATATTAGCATGTCTCGGTTTATGAACCCATTAATTATCTCTATATATGTTCGTTTACATAAGCATTATCTTTGATCTTATAGTAGTCCTCTTTATCAGATATTACAGGAAAGGGTAATGACTTGTCAAGAAGCATTTCAAGTTCAACCTGCAATCTAAGATGCAGTCCCATGAGTCAAAATATGAAGCGGACGAGGGAAGATGATGTAGATGACGCAATCCTGGCCGCTCCTTACAAGAAGATTAGATGAACCCTCCTTTTTTTTTTTTTTTTTTTTTGTTCTTCTTGTTTCCTTGTTTGTGTTCCCCAAATACTTTTTCTTCTTATCTCCACTTCTAAATCGTGAGAGTTACTGTAGAAGAGTTCTGAAAACAACCATTTGTCAAATCTTGCACAATAAAGCAGACTGAAAGTTGAAATCTCCTGAAGAAATTCTTTTTTGGAAATCAGTGTACCCTACTCGTGTAAAATTAGGGCCCTAGATTTCAAACTGAAAACGCATATTGTACGGTAAAATCAGCCAGCTGGTTCACAAGTGTTGTCATTCCAAATAGAAATGCCAAACAATAGCAATTCCAGCTACTAGCACAACTTTTAGAATTAACTTTGAACTGATGAAGGACGACGACGTCGACGTCGGTGATTGAGGTGTTTCCAATGGTCTCCCTGTAAGCTTGGCAGACAACTTCGATAGAAACTGAGATATTGGACCGCCTTTCTTGGCATCTGCAAACAAACATCAGAAACCAGGAAGAGTAAGCCAGTGAAATTACAAAACTAATGCAAAAGGGAAATCTAACTACATGGATAAACATAGTCCTCGGAGGGGAAAGAGGAAAACAAAAAAATAAAAAACAAAAAATAAAAAGCAAAAACAAAAACAAAAAACCACCACCTAGGATGAGAACCATAGATACAGAAGATATTGATCAATACAGAAGGAGAATCTTGATAAACTACATTGGTAGGACCGTGAGAAATCTTGTTTCCTTACATTGGAAAGGAATCTTTGTAAAAATGAATCTATAGTATTCTACTTAAAAGAGGAAGAACATATACCTTTGCTCTTAAGAAACCTTTCCTCCTCACCAACACGACGGCGAAGTACATTTAGTAAAGATCCAAAATACAATGCAAATATTGTGCATGTAATGGTGATGACGTTGTAAGGCATGCTAAAATCGGGAGTGGTCAAAGGGACAAGTAAAACTTCCGTGTAAGACACAACAGAATTGTTTTCCTACATCACAAAGGCATAAACAAAGTAAATAAACAAATGACAAGAAAAACAGAACACAGAAGTCACTGACAGAAGAATTCGATTCACCTGAAATTTGGCCAAAATGGGCAAGGCCTCCAAAGATTTATCGTCCCCAAACTGAGTGCTTGAATAGAAGTCAGGATAGCTTATCACAGCTGATGGGATGTCAAAACCCTGATTAGCATCTGGAGGATATTCATCAATATGCAAAAAGCCCTGAAAAGATGTTATGAGGAAAATCTTTAGTAAGAACAACAGTCATAAAGAAGGAAACTAGAGACGTTTAAATTTTAGCTAGTGTGATAAAATTAGACTCAAATTCTTGATTAGTCCAAACAAAAGCTATAAAATGAAAAATATTGCAAAACATACCTTATCAAACTCTAAAGTTGCAACAGCTGATTTCATTCTACAAGGGAACTTTAAGATCATTTCCATCATCCCAGGTGACACCTTGTCTTCAGAAGGCGAAACATGTATCTTATCAACAACATCTGAAATGGCTTGTTGCTGTTCATCCACATACACTTGCAGGGTATGATAATACACCTTTATATACCAAGGTACGACTTGAAAAATCTTAACCGGTAACTCGCAACTATCAATCGCATCAGAATGCAATAGCCACTCGCTCAATCTTGTGGACTCAAATGATATTGCAATAGCACCCCTTTCGTTCCCACTTCCCATCAAGAATCTACTAGCATGTAATGGGGCTTGCTGACATGACCAAGCTACAGGAATCTTCCACGTTAGGCCTAAATCAAATGGCTCAGACTCGCTGTGCTTCTCAACTGAAAATACATACAGAAGAGATGGGCTTGTCCCATGAGAGCCATTCACTTCCTCCAATACCTTATCAGGCTCAACAGACAATTGAAATCCATAACCACTTCTTAAACCTTCATAATTTACATTCTCAGCAACGGCAATTTCATTGTGCTTCTGCAGGTTTTTCAGTTCAGCAACTAGATCCCTGTCAAGTTGAAGATACACAGTACTAGACTTGGCAAGAACACAACTTCCACTGACCTTCCTCCCGAAAATTGAGGTCAAAGACCAACTCGGTTGAAACTTTGTCTCCAGGCTCGTCACAGGAGTTCTCTTTTCATTAGGCTGCAATACAACAGTGAGTGTTTGCTGAAGTACAATGCCTGAATCTACGCCATCCGAATCAAACCCCTTCCCCGTCAAATGCAACCGCTGCGAATGATAAAATCCTTTATAGATAGAAGGCCTATCCATCAACGCAGAAATTCCCGCTTTATCTCTACAAGGAAGGAGCTTTAGCCATGGAGTCAGGTTCTCAGTACAAACAGCTTCCCGAGGCAATGTGCCATATCTCAGATTGCCCGAAGCGGAGTGAAACCCCCATTGAGGAGCAGAATAAGAGGTGGAGGATTCTAGAAAGTTGATTGAAGCACAAAAGAGACCAGAAAGCGCATGAGTCAAATTCTTCCATGAAGCATCAACTTGATAGTGAGGAACATCAAAGACGGCCCACAATTCAACTCCTGGTGGTTTGGCATTATTGCTTGGAACAGGGTCGAACCCACCCCAACGTTCATAGTTCCAACGACCTTGTGTGAAAGATAATTCCATTTCTTTTATTCTGAATTTCTGAACCTGTCCATATTGGAACACTATTCTACAAGTTATTAATTAAAAACTTTACAAAAATACCAAAAATACACTCATGAATTTCTAGGGTTTAATAAAAAATGCAAAATTTTCTCCCCTCAGTAATAACGAAATGGAAATCGCGATCTTTTTAACTTCAATTAGACAAAAATGGAAATAATAACGAGATCCAAGATTTGATTGTTTCTTTTTCTTGTCTCTGTTCGATAGATTTTCTTAGAAATTGATGGGAAGAGAAGAGGCGAAAGCCACATACCAGCTGAGAAATGGCTTTGGGGAAAAGGTGGTGGTGGCGGCCATTGGAGGCGGTCGGAGGAGCTCTGGTCTCGAAGTGGAAGTGGGCGAGAACCTTCCGATCTGGCAAAGGTCTCAGCAGCAACTCCTCCGAGAATTCTTCTTCGTCAGTGACGGATCCGAGGGCGGCGTTGGAGTAAAAGAATCGACAGAAGAGTATCAGATAGAGCAAGAGAAACTGCCTGAGAGGACGAACGGCCATTCTGGTGGGGTGGGAGCGACTAAGAGTCTAGGAGTGTGTGTGCCTGACTGACTCTGCAGCTATACGGAGTCGATGGGAAACTCAGAGTCCGCCATGAGAGCAGAGAGCTGAAAGATGGTTTAACGAAAGTTTAGTAGGGTTGTTTTCTCAAAAATAAATAAATAAATAATAAATAAAACTAAAAGAAAAACTACAAAAATTAGAAGGTTTTCTATTCTTGAATCGTTAGATTTATATCAAAATTGTGTTATATAACCTACCGGAAAAGTTTTTAGGTAAATTGTTAATCTATCCCCGAAAACTATTAGGTGACGATTTGGTTATGATATTCTTTAATTCATTAAAATGCCTCCAAAATGGCCAAATTAACTAAATAAAATGCTCAGTGATGGTGTTACGTGCGGTAAAGTTCTCATCTTATTTTTGTACCCTTTTCAACAATTTGGGGACATTTTTAATGAAAAAAATAATAATCGGGAACTAAATCGTCATCTAATTAATACTTTAGGACAAAGTTTAATTTACTCACAACTTTAAATTGGCTTGGATGGAAAACTGTGTCGTTTTTGCTTTCCCTTTTGTTTTGCAAATGGTATGTCGTTTCTCACTTACAAAAAATAGCATGGTCTGTTAGTCGTCGGTCTTCATATCATAAAACAACATCGTATCGTTTAAATTCCAGAGGCGCGACTTTTCTTCATTTCCAAGAAAGGAAGTCAATATATACTGTGTTTTCTTTTTCTCCAAACTTTGAACTGTCTGGAAAACAGTGTTGTTTTTACTTTCCCCTTTTTTTTTTTCTTTTTTTTTTTTGGCAAATGGCATGTCGTTTCTGGAATGCAACGACATGTAGCTTGAGTAGACATTTCTACTAACGACACGTCGTTTCTCAGCTGTAAAAAAATATGTGTCGTTTGTTGGGTTTCATTTCATGAAACAACATCGTGTCGTTTGTATTCCAAAAAAGCGATTTTTTCTTCATTTCATGAAAGAAAGGAAGTCAAATAGTCAATATATACTTTCCTTTTCTCCCATTAAGGAAAAGGGCTTATACGCGTCTGATGATACATTGTTATTCCATCTTCTCTACTGCATCCATCATTGTTTATTACAAATTACATGGCACGATACAAATTAAATCAGGTTAATTAATCAAACAGTCGTATAACCATTTGCACTTAATTATAGCTTATATTGTAATTAAAAATTTCGTTCTCCTTAATTATTAATTATGGCTGATCAAGGCAGTCGGGAGGAGGCGTGGGAAATCTAGACTTATCAGTGCAGTAATCATAATTAATATACGTCTTTCTGACGTATTGATAGGCTCTTTGTTGCTCCGAATCCAACTTATGATATTTCTCCGTGTTCCAAAAGTATTTGTTTGAGTAACAATCTCCAACGTTTGAATTCTGTAGGGAACATCCGTTGACGTCAAATCCTAGGAAGTGAGCCTTAAAAGGTGCATAGCTCCAGTCAATCTTTGTTTGGCCACCATCTGTTGCCCAACTATCTCCATTCCACAAGCTTGCTTCTATTGTCATAGGCTTTGATGGGTAATCCACTCCAAGGCTTGCTTCATTGTTCTTGAACACCCTAATCGGAGTGTTGTCCACCAAAAATCTAAACATAAAATTGAAGATGTAGTTATCAAACCGTAAAAGGAATGTAACAAAAAAAAAAAAAATAGAATGATCTATATGGGCAAGTAAATGGTATAGTGATAATTAAACAATCCAATTTCCTTCTTAGAGTTTAACAAATTATGGAATTTGAATTTTATCAATTTAATTAATATTATAATGTCTTTTTATATGACAAATTAATTATTAGCTTACAACATGTGAACAGAGCTGTAAATATGGAGTATCCATCGTAATTGGGTCTAGTAGCATGGTTGCACGAGCCGGCCCTTATAACCCGCATTTTTTATTTTTATTTTTTGGAATATTTTTTAATGTATTTTTAAATTTAATCAATCAGAAATTCTTTTTGTTTTTATTCATCTGTAAGTACCCTCAACAATTCTACAAACTCTACACAACTCTCTCAATTCTCAAATTATGCACTCACATTATGAGATTTTTACACGTTGATTAAGATTTCTTTTTCTTTTTTCTTTTACCAGACACGTGACTTGCACGTGCCAATTTCTTTAGTTTTTTAATTGCCATTTGTGAAATGGGGTTAATTGCAATAGTACTTAAGCAAGCTAAGGGAGTTAATTGCTAAAATTAAAAATTTAGATGGTAATTTACTAAATCTTGACAAATTTAGAAAGTAATTGTGCTAACAACTCATTAATCCTCGTCTTCAACTCTCCCAAAATCTCCCTAAAGATCTCTTAAGTTTCTTAACAAGACACAATAATATACTCCCATTATTAAGTTTGTGAATAAACACAAGATGAGAAGTGAAAGGAAACCAATCCTCTTTACATATATATATGTGTAATCATGAGCACATAGGATCATGTTTAACTGTTACGGGCTGACGTGCTATTTTTGAGACATAGGAGCCACAGACTCTAAGTTGCAATTTCTAGTCAGCTAAACAAACAATTTGATGTTAAATAACATTTCTTTCTATAAATATTGATACGCTAAGTAGAGAGATTGCATTTACACAATTTGGTAATGGTTCCAAAGAATTGTGTAGTTATAAAAATCAGCTGTGGGATCAAACCAAAGAAGGGTTCTTTGCTCTCTGTTGCCTAGACCGTTTGCAAACACGTTTGTTTGTAAAGTGTATGGCTTTCCTTCTCTGTTACCCAAGAACTCGAAGTCCAGCTCGTCATGTTTGTCACCGTGTGAAGTTAGCTGCGCATATAAATATATATATATATATATATATATATATATATATAAAGAAACTATATATAAAGTACTGAATTTAACACTTTAGCATCCTTATATAATTATGATGGTATATATCTGGTTTTGATGGGAAACATTGTGGAGATAGAATAAATAAAAGAGACAAACAAAGGAAAGAATAATATTCACGTAAAAAGCAGTAACGACTCCAGCAGAATCTCTGTCAGGTAATTTGATCTTCAAACTAAAGAATCCTGAGCCGTAATTTAGTTTTGATGCAAACCCAGCACCTGCATTTTGCAAAATTAGTTCGAACTAATTATAATATATAGAACAGATAAAAGAGCTAAATCCTAATTATAATTATCTGCACTACTATAAAGAACAATTTTTTTTTTTTCTAAAGTCATTATAATTCAAGTTATGACCTTCCTGGAGGCGCGTGAGTACTGAAGGAGCTCATGTCTTTCTTTTCTCTTCTTGTTATGAAATTATGAATGGATGTTTAGTGAAAGTATGAACTTTTAAGAAAAAATGACACATATGCATGGAGCTACTAAACTGAAAAGTCGCATTTTTTGTTTTGTTTGGATTGATGTGCATAAAAAGATTTGTGTGTGTGTGTGTGTGTAAACCAATTATACGCCATATTAATTTGTAAGTGATTATATTGATATCTATATATCCAAATCAAAACCAAATGTGTTTCATAATCCATATTATCCGGCATTTCATTATCAAATTTATAGGACATAAGTCGTTGACCTTATAACAAAAAGATATAAACGTAAAAAGTAAAATAAACCTGAGTCCCGTATATATATATATATATATAAACATAAGAATATACGATGTTAGATTACTCTCACTTAACAAATTATCCTATTAAGATGAAAGTTTAAGTTCTTATAAAGTTTAATTCTATTAATAGAAAGGTTTGTCATTTTCAAAAGTAATCTGAGACTCAAGGGTTTTAATGAGTCCCAAAACACACTAAACACATGCATAAGGGTTCTAACTGGTGGAGTTCTATAAAATCTATATGGAGTAAAACGATTTTCATAGCCACACAAATGAAAAACAAATTATTCTAAAAAACGTTGCAGGGGAACCATAAAACGTATATAATTAACGCATGCAAAAAGAAGAAGGTGCTAATAACCCGAAGAGTTATCCATGGAAAGTTGAATTTCTCTCCCTTGGTTCAGAGACAAGACATGATCAAATCCCCACGTGACTTGATAATTTTGATCAAAAGTACTAATGTCGGTGTTTTTACTTGCAATCAGCCCCCAACCACCTATGACGAAGAACACAAAGAACATGTCCAACGCTGATAAAGCCATTCTTATAGGCCCAACTCTTTAGTACTATACGTATTTATCTTTCTCTAGTAGTTGGACTCACTCGCACCTATATTATATTAATCAGATACAAATGCTACCACCATATAATATCTTATCATATATATACATATATAAACAAATTTATATGTGCATACATAAATATTTTTTGATCGATAGGGTTGATCCACTTATAGATCATAATATTACCTCTTTTAGAAAACACTGGTAGTCGATCCACCTGTGAATTTTGCATTCTATTTCTGTATGTTTTCTTATAGGAAAAAAAATGACAGACGTCATGTATGTTAGTGTTGCTGAAGACCTTAAAAGGCAAAATGTGTGAGCTGCCAACATTTCATCTTTACCTTACCCACACGTTATTGATGTGTCTCGCCACATTGTCCACCATAACTAACCGCATCTTTAGATAAATTAAATAGCGGTGTTTGGAATAAACCTTTGAAGAATTCGGCTGCCAATTAAACTTATTGTGTGGGAAAATATGGGTGATATGTGGAACAGCGACAACGTGATACGTGGCCTTATTTTTTCTCAAAAGGCGACAACCCTCGACACTTGAAGCTCGCTTCCCCTTTACGCTGCAAAGAAAGCCTGACTTAGGGCATCGACCCGGCATACCATCGACCAGTCGTGCCGTCAATCTTATCGCAACAAAATTCCTATGTCTGGAAAGGGTCGACTGCCAGGAAGGACATGCGGTCTACGCAGCGCAGACGACGAGGGGAATACTCTTCAGAAAGGAGCCTAATATCACAAGTTGCGTCTAGGGATGGGAGATATCTGTAGTACAGGCATTAATTGCAAACCCCTAAACCGCCCTACAGTGGGCAGTGAAGGATTACAAGAATCTATAGAGCCGTAATGAAAGACCAATTGGCTGAGTGAACAGTTCAAAAGGTAATTAGTGGGCTACGGTCTGGGCCTAGAGAGGTAGGTCACTCGAGTACTTCTACCTACAAAGGAGAACTGCCCACGAAGGAACCTTGAGCTATAAAAGGGGCAAAGCCCCATACACGAAGGAGGACTGGCTTCTTTAGTATTCAATCAGAGGAAGAAGAACCATATATGTAAATTGTAAGAGTCCAAAAAGAAATACAATACACAAGTGGATGTAGCTCTTCATTAACAGAGTGAACCACTATAAATTTCGTGTGTCCTCTCATTCAAGCATTCTTTCTCGTGCTTCCAAAAATACAACAAACACTTCATAGCATAATTTTAAATATACAGTTAATTTTCAACCGGTAACCCAACAAGATACCAGTGGGTAACCTAGCGTATTTCTGACGAAAATTAGCCGTCAACAAAACACAAATTTATCAAAAGTTTGATTAGAGAAAGCTTCGTTTCTACATATTAATATATAGATAACTTTTCCCTTAAAAAAAAACATATGGATAACTTCAATATCATGAGTACAAGAAAGAAACTCCTTTATATATGTTATTGTACTGTATCTGACATTCAAATTGTGGTCTGAAAGGAGAGTGCCAAATTGAGGACTCCGTCCAAAAAGTACAGGCTCGGAAAAAACTAGGTTATGCTCTTGAACATAATGTCATTTATTAATTATTTGATTTTTGGTAATTAGATTTACTAAAGGGTGAATTAATTACCCAAATGGTTGTTATCGATGAAAATCGATTAAGGGTTTCTGACTTTCCAAAGTAAACATCGACCACTTGACATAAATTAAGTCCAAGGAATTTTCATTTTTATATCAAGGGTACGGGAGATGAACACCTTCTTTATATGCATGAGGTTTGATCACATATAATAATGCAATTGTAGCTTACATACAATTTATATTTGAGATTCTGACAGGTGATAGATCTATTACGTAAACTACTGCTTGTACGCAACTTTGGTGTTGGTTCTAAGGGCTGTTCTGATCTCTCTCTCTCTCTCTCTCTCTCTCTCTCTCTCTCTCTCTCTCTCTCTCTCGCTGAATGAAAAACAACCACTGACAAAATATATATATATATAGGCCAAAATATTAAAGGAGTTTTAATTACATATGCTATTACAATAACTCTGCTAGAGTCCTTATCTTCTTGAGTGCGTGTTTTAGTACTTCAAGTTATAAACTGCACACTGATATTCCTGTAACCAAACACGAATTATAGAATGAGCTAGCTACTTCAATTCATAATATTTGAATTACCTTGAGAATTATCCAGGGCTAGCTAAGGTGGATTTTTTCTTTCCATCGTCGAAAAAAGCTGACACGACGGTTCTCCATTTTTAAGTTATAAAGTTCTTCAAATTAATCTAACGTACTCCAGTTTTACTTGCCCACATAGCCAGAAGGAGGGCAAAAATAAGTAAGAACAACCAAAAGTAGTTAAGCGGGTCATTAATTAGTCTATAGTTGTGATCGAATGTTCACAACTACAGCCGTTCAATGGCTTTTCCGATTGCTATTCCGGTTGTTGTTTCTGTGGACTTTATCCCCTCCGTTTGTATTTCTAGCCCTTTTGTGGCTTTTTTAATATTATGTCTCCTTTAACAAAAAAATAAAAATAAAAAGATCAAACGATCAACCAAAACAGTATAATAAGTGATTAAATTCTCGTCATTTCATGTGGCATATGTTGAGTCGATAGTAAAAAAAAATCAAAAATATTAAAGGAAAAAAAAATCAACTTCAGAGTAGTTGCAGTACCTCAACTCCCTAAGCTAGCTAGTTAATGGAGTTAGTTTAGGAAACACCAGCTAGCTTAGGGGGCGTTACATTGTGCATTAACATACAACTAATTGGAGATTACCATTACCTTAATCTAAGCCTTTTGTGGGATGCAATGAATGCAAAAAGAACGCATATAATACTACTAACAGAATGGAACACCTGCGCGCGAAATTAAACCTGACTAACATTTCTACATTAGAAAGATTTATTGATCTAATGAAAAAGGTTCAACTGCATAGAAATTTAAATTAGACCAAACCTTTGAGAAGAGATCTTTCCAAAGAGAATGCCAAAATGAGAACTGATGAGGTGAATCACGCTTTAAATGCCGAAAATAGGTTTGCAGGTGAATCATGTTAATAACAGCAAACCGGAAGCACATTTCAAGCACTTTATAGATGGCATTGAACAAAGCCCTCACATAATTTGCCAACAGAAGACAACCTCGTATAGAAAATAGGAACAATTTCCACAAGGAACTTAGATAGATACTGAATTCAATAGATTCCAATACGATAGATACTAGTCATGGAAGTAACTAAGACAGAAAATTAGAACTGGTTCTTTATGTACCTAAATTCAATAGATGTGAAGAGAACTTTCAAAGGCAGGATAAAAACATCAAACAAGAAGCTAACCACGCCGCAAAAGAACTCCAACATAGCCGATCGAATATTGTGAAATTCCTTTGCTGCAACAGTAAATAAGCTCCACAACGGCATCAAACAGTTTACCATCTTTTTAACCGGGTACATCAGAGGTTTGGTGATCAGTGAGACTAGCAGTTTAATCGCTCGCGTTATCGATAAGAACACCTTCACTGCCTTTCCAAGATTCTGAAGGAACAACATTGTCCCCAGACATTTGATCCTTGAGATCATGTCCCACGATTCAATCCAGTTGAAAAGGGGTCCACAAAGATGAGAAACAGTTGCCTTCAATAGAGGCACGTTCTTGGAAAGATCATAGAACCCGATTATGACAGTTACAAGAGAGACTAATATATAAAGAATTCTATACAGTGGTCTCATCCATGGACGATATAGTGCAGAGAATAGTGGATAAGATTGGAGAAAAATAACCCAACTGGGAAGATTCGACTCGAGTAAAGTAAGAAGCTTCAAATTTGGGGTGATTATATCTATGTTAATTCAGATGGAAGATCTTTATCATTGAACCTGAACAGCAAAAGATTGTCCTTGTACCCCTTTGGTCCAATATTATGATTATCAGCTTCCACATTTTGTTCTTCTTCTAGCTGATGATCCATGTAAATTGTATCATTTTCATCGAAATACATCTCGTTGGCATCAAAGAATTCGTCTTCTGAGAAAAGCTCATCATCTTGGGATGCGTCATTCAGGAGAGGGCAACTAGGAGGAGTTATTTTCTCTGTAGAAGGAGAAAGAACTTGCTCCTGCAAATGGATTAGGTTGGTCCTTAATGTTTGTGTTTCGGATAGAGGGCAATGATCATGTCGTTTTTGGTGCTCTTCCCAACGTTTTGGTTTAGTTACAATTCAACCATCAAATATCTCCACAGTTGGCTTTTGTTTTTATCTACCACATATTCATCCTTATCTAATTGTCCTTTCTTACCATTGTAAGTAGTGGAAAAACATTCCCTTGTAGAATATTCTCATTATTGATTCCTAGGCCAACCTGTCACAATAACAACTATATTGTTCTAGATTGTTCCTTGCTCTGCTATAAAAAGAGCACTCTTGTACATTATAAACTTGAGCAGAATTAATACAAATTACTCTTTTCAGAAAAGCCTATTTCAGCTTTCTTGGTATCAGAGCTTCTCTGCTCCGAGCTCCCTTCAATGGCAAATCCTAACCCAGAAAACCCAATCGTCAATCCTCCTGACCCTGTTGAGCAGCAAGCTGCTATTCCTTAACCTCAAGTCCCCAATCTGCAGCCTCAAGTTGAAAACCCCCTTGTTCCAGCTAATCTTAATCATTTTCAAGTTATCCAACCCCAAAATCAAACCATTTCAGTTCGCCTGACATACACTAAGTATCTTATATGGCGACTGCAAGTGTTGGCTACAGTCCGTGGTTATGGTCTTGAGGGCTTTCTCCTCGGCACTTACCCAGCCCCACCGGAGTTTCTCGTTGGACCTGATGACGTGCCTGTTCAAAACCCTGCCTTTGTTCTGTGGCAGCGCCAAGATCAACTTTTAGCCTCATGGTTGCTCTCTTCTATTACTGAAAGCGTCTTGGTCAACATGGTTGGGAATGATTCTGCTAGTGAACTCTGGAACTCTCTTACGTTGACATTCACTACTCAGTCTAAAGCGAAGATAATGCAATACAAGCTGCAGATTCAAACCCTCAAGAAATGTACCATGTCAATGCATGAATATCTGACTAAAATGAAGGCCTACTGTGATGTTCTGGCCTCTGTTGGTCACAAAATTTCTGATGAAGATCACATTCTCCACATCCTCTCTAGCTTGGGCACAAAATATGTCCCTGTGATGGTCACCATTACTTCCCGAACAGAACCGTGGACAGTTAAGGATGTTGGCACTCTGCTAATAAGCTTTGAAACCCGCCTGGAACGAGGCCAACCCATCAGCACTGATGGATCTCTGCCACTGCAAATCTTACTTTCCAAAACCCGCAATCGAGGGGTAGTCATCAGCGACTTCACTCTGATGGACCCTATCTGAACCAAAGCTTCAGAGGTGGTCGTGGCCGTCGTGGACGTGGTGGACGTGGCTGGAATAATGGTTCAAGACCCCAATGTCAGTTGTGTAGAAGGATGGGGCGCACAGTGCAACGCTCTTATTATCGCTTTGATGCTAGCTTTCAAGGCCTTTCTTCTGCACAAGGCAACTCAGCCGAACAGGCTCCCAACAACAACAACTTGATGATAGCCATGGTGGCTTCTTCGGATAATCTTGCTGACAACAATTGGTATCCTGACTCCGGGGCGACCAACGACTTAAGTAACCTCAACCTGGATAGCAATGAATATTTGGGCAACAACAAGCTGCATATGGGCAATGGTAAAGGTTTAAAAATTTCTCATATTGGTTGTTCAAGTTTTCCTAATCCTGATAACTCCAAGCTTTTTATTCTCAAAAATCTTTTGCACGTTCCACATATTAGAAAAAATTTAATTAGTGTTTCTCAATTTGCCAATGTTAACTCAGTTTTCTTTGAATTCCATCCAAAAACATGTTTTGTTAAGGATCGAGCCACGGGACATGTTCTGATGCAAGGGAATCTTAGTGGGGGACTCTATCAGTTTCAACTCACCTCTCAAGTCAAGCCTTTCTCTCAGTCGTCAAAGTCATGTTTAGAGTCTTTGTTTTCAAATAAAAAGCCTGAACCATGTTTCTCAGGCTGTGTGTCGAGTCCAGTAGTGTCAAGTGTCTTTAATTTAGAATCCAGTTTCAAAAGTCCAAGGTCTGATCTTGACCTTTGGCATCAAAGGTTGGGCCATCCTTCCTTGAATGTCATTTCCAAAGTCTTATCAGTGTGTAATCTTTCAAATATAATGAAAAATAATTTTAGCCTATGTTCTACTTGCCAACAAGGAAAAAGTCATAAACAACCTTTTCTTACTTCTCTTACTGAGTACACAGAACCATTGCAAAAGATTCACTCTGATCTTTGGGGCCCTACACCCATAAAATCTTCAAATGGTTTCACCTATTATGTGAGTTTTATTGATGCTTTTTCCCGTTATACTTGGATCTATTTGCTTAAAGCCAAATTTGAAGTGTACACTGTGTTTCATCACTTCAAAAAACAAGCTGAGCTTCATACTAATAAGAAAATTAAATTTCTTCAAACCGATTGGGGAGAGGAGTATATGTCTCTTACTAAAATGCTCAAAGATACTGGAATGATTCACCGAGTTTCTTGTCCTCACACACTTGAACAAAATAGGGTCGCCGAAAGAAAACACATACATATAGTAGAAACCGGCCTCACTCTTCTTGCTCATGCACATTTACCTCTACGTTTTTGGGATGACACTTTCACTTCAGCAGTATTCTTAATTAATAGACTCCCCACTAAGGTTCTACAACAGAAAAGCCCTATTGAAGCTCTTTTCAAGGTAATTCCTGACTACTCAAAACTTAAAGTTTTTGGTTGTACCATTTTCCTTGGTTGAGACCTTATAATAGCCACAAATTACAATACAGATCTGTTCCCTGTACCTTCTTAGGTTACATTACCCAACACAAAGGTTATAAATGTCTTGCACCTAATGGTAGAATTTACATTTCACGACATACAGTTTTTGATGAGTCTACATTTCCGTTTGCCTCTAAGAATGAACAGCCAACTCCAACTCAATTTCAAGAATTCTTAAACTTTTTCACACCTATCATTCCTACCATTCATGAGAACACAAATGCCCTTGTCCAGGATGTTCCATCTAGTAACAACTCTGAACCTTGCAACCCCTCTAATGAAATTCCACAAAATTCTGATCCAAATGACAACAATTCTGTCACTCCTAACCAACAAGAAAACATTGTACCTCCTTGTCCTATGGCATCTCCTGAACAACCTATGAGACATTCACAACCTAAATCATTATGTCCAGAAGCAACTTGTTTTGTTCCAGGTACTAGCTCTACTCAGCAGCCACGTCCAAGAGCTCAGAGACAAAGGGGCCTTGACAGTACTCTTGGGAACACTCACAACATGATGACAAGAGCCAAAGATGGGATTTTCAAACCCAAAATATACTCTGCTGAATATCTTGATGAGAATGAACCCACTTCATTAGAGGAAGCACTCTCATCTCTAAAATGGGCAGCTGCGATGAGGGATGAGCTTTAAGCCTTAATGAAGAACCAAATATGGAAATTGGTCCCAAGGCCTAAATAGAGGAAACTGGTGGACTGCAAATGGGTTTTTAAACTCAAAAGGAACCCTGATGGCAGTGTCTCTCGGTACAAGGCAAGGCTCGTGGCAAGGGGTTCCATCAGCTTGCGGGCTTGGATTTTTCAGAAACTTTCAGTCCAGTGGTGAAACCGGTAACAGTCAGAACTGTTCTGTCCTTGGCTCTTGCGAAAAATTGGTTCATTCATCAATTAGATGTAAACAACGCCTTCTTAAATGGTGTGATAGAAGAGGATGTGTACATGGAACTACCACTGGGTTTCAAACTGGGGGTGACAAGAATTTGGTTTGCAAGTTGCAGAAAGCACTCTATGGGCTAAAACAGGCTCCTCGAGCTTGGTTTGACAAACTAAGATTCACCCTTGAAGGATCGGAGTTTCAGTCCTCTAAAGCAGATAATTCCCTCTTTATAAGATTCTCTAGATCAACTTGTGCTCTAATCCTGGTGTATGTTGATAATATAATTATAACAGGAAGTAATGAAAAAGAAATTCAGAAATTGATTGAGCTATTGGACAAAGCATTCTTTCTCAAATACTTAGGGCACCTTCATTACTTCCTTGGCATAGAAGTATAGAAAACAAAATTGGGACTTCAGCTCTCCCAAGGCAAGTATGTTAGAGAACTTCTCCAACGAGTCAAAATGGAGGATGCAAAGGCTTCACCAACACCGATGATCGCCGGGCAACCATTATCAGCACATGTGGGGGATCCGTTTGAAGATGGAAAGCTATACAGGAGCATAGTTGGTGCCCTCCAATATGTGACAATCACAAGACCGGAAATTGCCTATAGTGTTAACAAAGTTAGTCAGTTTATGCAATGTCCTCTAAACACCCACTGGAAGGCCGTCAAGAGAATCCTTAGATATCTAAAAGGAACAGTCCACTTTGGGTTAAATTTGATCAAGTCACCTCATCTCAATCTCACAGGTTACTCGGATGCTGATTGGGCCACAGACCCTGATGATAGAAGATCAACCACTGGCTTCTACGTTTATCTTGGGAACAATCTAATTACATGGTGTTCTAAGAAACAGAGTATAGTGTCAAGATCAAGCACCGAAGCTGAATATCGAAGCCTGGCTAATGCAACCTCAGAAATACTTTGGCTCCTTTCCCTGCTAAGTTAACTGAGAATCAAATCTGATCGAGCTCCTGTGATCTGGGTAGATAATCTGAGTACTGTAGCACTCTCAGCCAACTCTGTTCTTCATTCCCGCACTAAGCATCTTGAATTAGACCTATACTTTGTCCGGGAAAAGGTAATTAAGAAAACAATAACTGTACAGCATGTTCCAGCGATCGATCAAAATGCAGACATACTCACTAAGCCCTTGTCAGGAGATTTCTTCAGTCGATTGAGAAATAAGTTAGGTATTATATCTTCAAGGACGGTTGAATTGAGGGAGGCTGTTGAAAATATTAATCAAAATGATCATGTCGTTTTTTGTGCTCTTCCCAACGTTTTGGTTTAGCTACAATTCAACCATCAAATATCTCCACAGCTGGCTTTTGCTCTCATCTGCCACATATTCATCCTTATCTAATTGTCCTTTCTTACCGTTGTAAGTAGTGGGAAAACATTTTCTTGTAGAATATTCTCATTATTGATTCCTAGGCCAACCTGTCACAATGACAGCTATATTGTTCTAGATTGTTCCTTGCTCTGCTATAAAAAGAGCGCCCTTGTACATTGTAAACTTGAGCAGAATTAATGCAAATTACTCTTTTCAGAAAAGAATTCCCATTTTATCAAGGACTTCACTTCTAAAGCAAGGGATGTATCTGTCTGTTGGCAACATATTGTCAGAACAGAATGATTGAACCCTCTTTTTCAAAGCAAATGTCAATGTTAGTTATATACTTGATGCTCAATTTGGCACCATTTTAAATTGGACATTAGCATTGCATTCGAAAATGATTTTATTATCCACATTCCAAATTTTGGGGTCGGCATAAAAAAGTGGTATTGTATTGGAGATGCTCTTTATCTTAATGATGAGCTTGTCAATTTGGTTTTTCCTACTTAACATCTTGGTAAGTTCAATTAGTTATATGCATACCTGAAGCTCATTCAAATATTTGATGCCTCGAACATCTTTCCACGAAACCTCAAATACAATGAAACCGTGCAAGGCCTTGTGCAAATTCCCTTCGGAGAATTGAGTTTTTTCTCTCCATTTCGCCATGTTAAGAATCGGAAACCACTCGAACAAGTTCTCTGTCTTTGTTTCAGGGATTGAAGAACTTAAGCAGAAACTTGAACTCCTGAGCAAAGGTCTACTGTTTATGAATACTGAACTTCTGTACTGTGGATGAGGAGCAAAGTCAAATAATGAGATAAAAATGTATGTGTGATGTGAAAGAGACAGTTGATACATTTGTGCAAAATCCTCACGATAGTCATGACAAATTCCTTCATGAGGGTACATCTTGAACGCTTGGATTTGAGCCAAGATTGATTGTCAACCAGGATAAGAAACTTGTCACTATCTGGGGCAAAATACAAGAATGCCCGGGAAAGATTTGCCTTTGTATCCCTACAGATAAAAAGAACCAGTATGAGAAAATGTATGAGACATGTACACATAAGTTTTGTTGCTACAAGTCATTTTACAAGCACGTGCTCATAGGGCCCAAATATGATGCCACAATGCCAAGCTTAAGGCTAAAAGTTTTCCTGGGTATTCAATGAAATATCTTCCTATTAGAGGATTAATGTTAACCATTGAATTTATTAAACGAAAATACAACATCCACAACTGACGAATCGGGTTCTCCACTACCCACAAAAACAAAATAAACAAAATAAATAAAATTAAAACTAAGCAACATTTATTCTTTGCATTTTTGGTCCAAAATCCAGCTTGTAAACTCGGGTGATTCTTTTGACTAATATAAAAACTCCTTTTTTCAGCCCAAAAAAAAAAAAAAAAGAAAAGTTATTGTTGCTGTGTGAATTCTACAGTGTTCTAGGCACTAGTTTGAATCATTGGCTCTATATCAAGTTCTATAAATTTTGCGTACTTTTATTTATTCTAGATCTTACCTTTAAAAACATGCACACCCCACCATAAAACGCTATTAGATAATACAAATCATGCAATCCATGCCCAAACTGTAAACAGAGAAAAGAAGGTAACTGAAACGAGTCTTACCCTATCTGCAAGCTTGTCAAAGGATAAAAATGATCAAGACAAGAGCCCATTGTTCCCCACTTCCTACCAAAACATATATGTATGTCCAAGCTTATAAGTTAAAACAATTTTCCTAAACGAATAAAAAACGTCAATACACAATCCAAAGATACAAAATCTTCGCGTTTAATATGTATCTGCACTTTTTACGCCGGAGTTGTATACTTGTATATGAGAAGAAGACGAAAAGAGTAGTGTACGAACTAAAAAATCATCAAAAGATTACACCAAATTTTACAACTGATTAGGAGCTTTCTTTTTTCTGAAACGAAACTAATTAGAAGCTGTCGATAACTTGATATACACAAGGGAGATACACGCATTTAGTATCAATTTTTTTTCTATAGAGCTTGTAACTACGAAGTAATTGCTTACCATTTTCAAAAAAAAAAAAAAAGAGTAATTGCTTCAGCCTTCGAGATAAACACTAGTTAGGTGGAATTAACATAAAGATGATACATTATGCCCGTTCACTTCGTTGATTTAAGTTTAGAATTCGAGTTTTTTTATAGTAAAAAATTCTCATAAATAATCACATCTAACTTTTTTACTACAGTAAAAAATTCTCACATGCCCGTTCACTTCGTTGATTTAAGTTTAGAATTTGAGTTTTTTTACAGTAAAAAGTTCTCATAAATAATCACATCTAACTTTTTTACTACAGTAAAAAATTCTCACATAAAATCACATCTCAACTCGAATTCTAAACACTAGTTACGTGGAATTAATAGAAAGATGATACATTACAATTTATAGGAAAGCCAAAGGCTTTTTAAATTTGGGAGAACCTTGAAAAGTTCTGAAATTGATGGTGTCAACATGGATGGATAACATATTAAATTCAGTTATTTTACTATGTAGCGTATTTCTCACGATAACCAATCAAATAGTTGGAAAATGTCTTCTTGAAGTTGTGATTTGCTAGCTAAGTGGCGACCAAGAATCAAATTAGCGAAACTTTGATCACTAGCAAACCATATTTAATCAAACTATTGCATGTATATGACTTGAATTCATCTCCAATTTAACTAACTTTGAAATATATAGCAAATCTTGGTCGTTCTAGTTGCCACAAAGAAAATCTTGATCAGGACTAAAAAAAGTCAAAATTCATGATAGCGAATGGCACTATCAAATGAAAGTAAGAACAAAAAACCCATGTCAAGATACAAATAAAGATGAAAAAAAAATGAAAGTGGGGGATTTTAACTCTGTAGTCTTATGGTGGAGCTAAATGTATATTTACTATTAGATTAATTTTGACCACATAAATGAAGTTATTTTTTTATTGACATGAAAATAAATTCCCAGCCTTTTAATTTTGATGGAAAATGTTGCCAAAAAGAAAATCTTGACCAAATATTTATTTTTAAAATAATCATATAATACCCTATGTTAATTACTAATGGAACTTAAAACCAAAGTATAAAAAATTACTAATTGACACGCACACAAAAAAAAACACGATTTTCCTCTTGTTATTACAAGTTCATTGAAGATTTTTATTACATGATAAAATGAGTACTTAATTAATACATAACACTAAAAACTCATGTGGGTAAAAAATTAAAAATTAAAAAAAAATCATGTGGATATTCCATCAAAAAAGAAAAGAAAAGAAAACTCATGTGGATAAAATACATTATAGAATTCAAAGGCTAAATCAATCAGAATAGTAGAGACAACGACATTTGCCCCTAAAAATTTATTCGCAGTTTATTTCGTTTTTCCTCCATGCAATAATGCATGACAATATTAATGGAACAAAAATATATATATATTTCTTCTAATTTTTGCTTTTGAAGAGAAATACTCCATTCAATACTTAAATAGATAAAGACTAATATAATGGTAAATGACAAATAAATAGACGGATATTTAATCATGGACAAATGTCGGATTCACTAGTGAAGAAGAATGAAGTGTCAAGGTCACGAGTATTGAGACTTAGTAGGAAAAAATCCGCTCAACGCATTAATAATCGAGTACGGTAAATGCTGTTTTGACAAAATTACTAAAATCAATGGATAAACCTAGATGTAGGCTGACTTCTTTCATTATTACATAATGAAACCATAAGCACTACAAAAACACAAAAAGACATAGAACCGATAGAATCAACATCATCTTTATTAGATTGAAATAAAAATTAAAAACATGAGAAAAATCTTAAGCCACATGAATAAGATCACTGGTGATCAGCTTGGCAACATGACAATAGAAGACAACTTGGTGACGACCCACGTGACTTCACCATTGATGTTGAGTGCCCTTACAGGCACAACCCCACCTCCATGAACACCACAGAGAGAGTGAAATCATGTGGTCGCCACCACCAGTACCATGATCATCTTCATGGGATCTAACGCTTCGACTTTAGGACCGGAGTTTGAAGCCAACCGCGTCAGACACCAACCTTATCAGAGAGAAGAGAGCGGCACAAAAAGAAAAGAATGGAATCCTATCATAGAGCATATTTTTCAACTTACATATGAGACACATTACTTAATTATATTGACCTTGATCATGATAATGTTGATTTGAATTTCTTGTATAAATCGATTTTAAAGATAATATATAAGAAATACGGTAGATATTTTATCCCACAATATGTGAGATCACCAACCTTTTTTAAATGAAAAAGCCATAAAATTAGGACATTTCTTACTCAATATCAAAGATGTAAGTATTGAAAATGTACGATGGAACATTTTCTCCTTCTTAGAGTCATTAACATACTAGCAACATAACTTTTATTTTTTATATACTAGCAACATAATTAAGATACTAGCAAGATTATAATTAAATCTATATATACGTACAAAAATAAAAACCATTTTTTTAAAGGAAAAACATTTCATTGCGAAAGAAATAATTACACAAGACAGGAATAGTCTTAATCACATAAGAGATTCACCCTGAATCAATGACTGAATCCACTAGTAAAGACACCATAGCACAAGGCGAAAATAGGTACCAAGACTTAATGGAGAAAAGTCAGCTGGCACATAAACATAGAGCATGATCAAAGCTCGTTCAAAGCCACAAACAATTGATAGATTAACCCAATCGACCAGGATTAACCCCACGTAGAGGGGACATCAACAATACGGCATAGAGAAAACCAATTGATAGGCCAAAAAAATCATTACAATAATGAATATATCATTATAAAATGTATAAGAAGAATAATTAGAATGCGAACACAAATATATGTGAATTTTAATTTTTGAATATTATCAATACAAAATCGATATAAGAAAACGAATGTAATTTTAATAGATTATTGTAATAACGGATAACGGATAATCATTATGGTCGTGTTTGGTAACTTGTATTGTATTGTATAAAATATATTGTATTGTGTTGTATTATAATAATACAATACGGTATTTGGTGTCATGACATACTGTATAAGGGGTTAAAATACAAAATTTTAATAATTTTAGAGTTAAAATGTAATTTTTATAAATTTTAGGGCCAACTATAATTTGTCAAAATGAAATTTTATAAGAATTTTTTGGTCAAAATGTAATTTTACAAAAGCTTTAAGGTCAAAATTTAAGTTTAATAAATATAAAATTTGCATTGTACCCCTTAATTTTTCAACAATTATAAGTTCCGGCATGACCCTATATTGACCTGTCCTTGACCTATAGTCGTGTCCAACCCCAACATGAATCATTGATGCACTATAAAATAATACAATACAATACGCTAAAAATGAGTTGTATTCAATAATACGACATACACCGAATTAATTTACCATCTATATTAATTTATATAATATAATGGTCACATTAAATATTTATATTCTTATATAATACGATGCTATAATACGATCATACAAACATACCATATATTAATGTTGATTGACATAACCTACACAAATGATATATAAATTTGAAAATAAATATTAAAAAAAGATAATAAGTATATATATATATATA
>NW_010364157.1:0-665 GCF_000414095.1 Morus notabilis
AGTTAGACCTCAAATTGTATATAAAACAAAATAGACCTCGTTTACTTTGCGAATTTGAATTTTTAATTTGAGTTGAGATGTGATATTTTCTGATAACTTTTTTACTATAACAGAAAAAGTTAGACGTGACATTTTCTGAAATTTCTTTATTGTAGAAACTTAAAATTAAAAATTCGAATCGATAAAATGAACGAGCCCTTAAAAACTCGTACCAAACAATTATATACAAGTACAATATAGTTGCATGTATGTTACACATCTACGACAACAAAAAAGAAATAAAAAAAAAAAAGAGGGGGTTATAACAATTTATCCAAAATCCCTATTACGTTTGACATGTCAATCTCATTAATTGGGATACTTCACTCTATCTAGCTAGCATTTCTCTTATCTTCTGTGTGGAATCTTAATTAATAATTGTAGAAAAGCAACAACTATTTGCTTTCACAATCACCGCACGGATAAGGCAATTGGGAAAATGTTACATCACATAGTTATATATGTGACTCTTGTATTGGATTGAGTAGGGTCACCATGGCCTATAATTTTCGGATATGGGTGTCAAAAAAGGACATGTCCTAGAATATGTGGCAATACAATCCTCATGGAAGGAAGATAACGTGACCCTTTTTCTCCCCACTCAAATGTTTTGAACTTCAAAAAAA
>NW_010364158.1:0-489 GCF_000414095.1 Morus notabilis
TTGGAGGAGAATATTTAAACGACATGAATAGCATGTGGAACGTAACGACAAGAAAGATGACAAGATATAGAATATTTCTTTGAAAAAAAAAAGAAGAAAGAAACAATTGAGTAAGGCGGCAAATGCCTTACCCGTTATGCACGTTGGGTTGACCCGTGGGAAGCGTCTCTCTCTCTCTCTCTCTCTCTCGTTTTACTTTTCTTCTTTTTATTCTTTGGTCCTCAAATGTTTTTTATTTACATTTTTATCATTTTGTGTGAAAACGCTTATTTTTATTCGTTGGTCCTTAAATGTTCTCTTTTTTTTTTTTTTCGTTTTTTTACTCATCTATTTTTTTTTTTCTCATTTTTTGACCTTTTTCACATATATTTCAAGTCCACTTTGTTAAATTATTTTTTTCTCATTTCTAATTTCTCATTTTTACAAATATGTTCTTAGTCAAATAGTTTTTTTTTTTTTTTTTTTTTTTTTTTTTTTTTTTTTTTTTTT
>NW_010364159.1:0-1093 GCF_000414095.1 Morus notabilis
AATTTTTAAGGGAAAAAAACCAGAAATACCCCTCAAGATTACTTATGCCGATTTACAAAAAAAATAAATAATTGCTATTCAATTAATAAAAAAATAAAAAAAACTACAATAATACTTAATTATTTAGAATGAGTACAACTAATTGGACTTATCACAAATAGAACATATCTAGAACGTTTCATTACAATTTGTAATTCTATGATTGATGTGGGCGCCATTTTTCTTCATGGTAGTAATTGCAAACTCAAAAATGTCTACTTCTAGCCCACCATTTTTCTTCATGCTAGTATTTCTTGTCTCTCTTGAACAAAGTTTATTTATGTATAATTTAATGGATGAGCAATATATTATCTACAACTTATCTAAGGGGACATTAGAAATAAAGCAATATTTTATATATAGATAAATTTTACGAACTCTCCTAAACTTTTAGCACTACAACAATATGTCCTTTGAATTTGCGTTTGTATCGTTTATTTCCTTGGAACTTCGAATTGTACTAAATATGCTCCTATCGTCAATCTGTTTCGACGAAATTGGCACGTGGCAAGCTATTAAATGATGCATTTTGTAAAATGATTCATGTGAAATTATAAACAATTCATGAAATTTAGATTGAGTTGCAACTTGCTGGCCATTTCGAATATCATTGTTATTTTCTTGTTATGCCGCCATTGCTGCTGTTGCTCTCCTGGAGCATCCTTGGGCCGTTGAAGCTCTTAAGCCCACTCGAGATTTAACCGTCGAACCGCCCACGTCTTGAGGAAAATGACTTTCTATGTATATAAACTCATAATTTTAATTTTTATAAATTTAAATTAAAAATTTTTTATTAATAGTTTTCTCACAAAATTTTCGCTAATAAATCAGAATCACTAACTTGAACGCTTAAAACAAATAGAAGCTAAAGGACTAACCTCCAACGACAGCTAATTTTGCTATCGTGTCTTTGCATATCCTGGAAGCCCACATAGCAAAAATCTTCTCTCAAAATTCACTCCATCTCTAGAAAAAATTGTTTTAAGATTCGTACTAGGCGGGCGGCCATTTAACTCGACCAACTATGTTCTAATATATATATATATATATATAT
>NW_010364160.1:0-1341 GCF_000414095.1 Morus notabilis
CTTTGATTTAAGTTTTCAATTTGAACTTAAATATAATTTTTTTATGAAAGTTTTTGACTGTAGTAGAAAAAATTAAATGTGTAACAAATTAAAATTGAAAATTCAAATCGAATAACTGAATGATACCATAATTTTTTTTATTTTAGATTTGAAATTAAAGTGGCATAAAATTCTAAAAATATAAAATACTGGGAAGGGTACTTTTTCCGTACCCTACCCCATCTATTTTATTTTTTATTTTTTAATATTTTATAATTTTCACCAATGAGCGTGTGTTTCATGACATATTATTGGGTCATTTTCAAAATTTGCAGGTGGAGTTTTGGATTTGTTTGTTGCTGACCCTGCTGGGCTACATTCCAGGAATTATATATGCCGTTTATGTATTAGTTAGATGATTAGGTTTGATTTTGAATCAAATTCTGATGTTTAGTGCTAATTAATATTTTTAAATATTTAATTTATTCTGTTTTGTGCGATAGTGACGCATGTATTTGAAGATTCTATATATGTCCTTTTAATGTATCTGATTTGATGATTGTATTTTCCTTGTCATTTTTAAGACTATCAGTGTCCGTTTTTCTGTCAGTTTCTCATCCAACCTATGAATAATTGAAAATCCTTTTTAGCCATTTGACTTATTCTTCAACTTATAATAAAAGCATCCATTCCACAGTCCAATAATTGATTTGAAAATGTATATATATGGCTAGCTGATCAGGCCAATGATTTGAATATTTGTTCTTCTCTAACTAATTTTCTAGGCCTGTTTGTGCATTGAAGAATTAGGAGAATATTTTGAATTTATTGGTATTTTGTACGGTTTTGGACCGTGACATTACATAAAATATGCAATTTCACAATACTTGATGAAAATATGCCGGTCTTTAAACTACAATATTCGAACATCAATAAATAAGGATAGAATTGATATCCTTACATCAATCATTTAGGTTCCGTTCATTTCACCGATTTAAGTTTAGAATTCGAATTTTGTTACAGTAAAAAATTCTTAAAAACACTTACATCTAACTTTTTTGCTACAATAAAAAACTCTCACATAAAGTCTTATCTCAACTCAAATTTAAAACTCTAATCAGCGAACTAAACAAGCCCTTAAACTTTTAAGATATTTGTTTAAGAAAGAGCATATATGTGTAAAGAACAATGTTATAATGGATCAACCGGTGGTGTTCAATACCATCTTGAGTATTACTATTCATATTCATTAATAGAAAGTGGATCCGCACCAATTTTCATGTGTAAATGCTCACTAATGATTCATGAATAAAGATATAACTCTGAAAGAAGGTTTATAGACATGAACAAAGGGTGCGTTTG
>NW_010364161.1:0-518 GCF_000414095.1 Morus notabilis
ACAGTCAAAAGTGCAATTCAACTGTGTAAAAATCCGGTGTTCCATGATAGGATAAAACACATTGAAGTGAAATATCACTTCATCTGAGAGAAGATATCACTTAGAGTATGTTTGGTAAGAAAGAAAAGTAGAAGGAAGGAAGAAGGTGGAGGGATTATGGGAGGAAAAATGAAAATGTAAGTTGTTTGGTAGGAGAGAAAAGAGAAAGGAAGAGAAAATGGAGTGAAAAATAATACATGTGGGCCTCACCATTTTTTTCCTTTCCACAAGTGAGCAGAAAATGTGATGGAAAATAGAGACAACTCATTAAAATGAGCAAAATTACTAAACTATTATTTTCTCCACCAACATCCAAGCAAAAAATTTAAAGGTATAAAAGTAATTTACGAGTAAGATTTTTTCTGTCCTCTCAATTTAACTTTCAATACCAAATAAGTGAAAGTAAACTCATTTTCTTTCTATATTTTCATACCAAACAACATAAAAAAAAATTAATTTTCTTTTCATTATTATTATTT
>NW_010364162.1:0-911 GCF_000414095.1 Morus notabilis
AAACTACTCTTAGGAAAGATTTGTTAAAATTATTTAAACAAGAAAAACACGCATTAATTAACCTTTTGCACTCTACTAGTAGTTGCGTTACGTTAACGGCATATATTTAGTCTGTCGTTGCCAGCAAAGATTATTTATCTGTAACCGGATATTTAGTCTGTCGTTGCCAACAAAGAGATGAAAACCCGCATTCATTCATGAATGTTTTCGGGTTAAAGAATAAGAAGACTCAAAGAGAAGTTGGGAGTGGATCTTCATCAAGAGGTGGTCGTGGCGGTGGCGGCGGCTTCAACGAGCTTACGGCGTACCTTAGCAAGAGTTTAGTAGTCGACGATAGTAGTGAAGCGTTTGATTTAGTTAAATGGTGGAGGGCACGAGCATTAACTTGGCCAGTCCTAACTCGATTAGCAATTGATATTTTTTCGATCTCAATCTCCACTGATTCATTCAAACAAGCCTTCAGTACGACCGGCCGAATACTTGAGGAATGTCGAAACGCATTACAAAAGGATTTTGTTGAAGATTTGGTGTGCATTAAGGATTGGGATCGTGCCGATCAACGTTTACAAGATACAATTTCGCCGGCACGCCAAGAATGGATAGATGAATTCAATAGATTAACGTTTAGTTTTGAAGGTGATCCTTCAGCTTCGAATTAAATTGTAATTTGTAAATATTTATTTAATTTAGACATTGTAATTGTAATATTGTATATTTAGACTTTGTAAGTTTGAAAAATTTATAATTCGTCACAAAATGATTGCATTCTTTTTTTCTTATCAAGTTTTTATCTCAATCGAGTTTTTCTTAGTAAGGTTTTTAACGAGACAATCATAAAAAATAAATTTAAAAATTAATAAACAAAATTAATTTTTTGAATTGTATTAATAATGAGTGTTGATTTTAATCTT
>NW_010364163.1:0-735 GCF_000414095.1 Morus notabilis
AGCTCTCAGAAATAGTCACATTTAACTTTTTTACTACAGTAAAAAGCTCACATAAAATCACATCTAAACTCGAATCAACGAATTAAACAGACCCTTGTGTTCTTTCTTTTGATTTCACTGTCATTTGCGACTACATTCATAGTAAAGCCGTGTTTGTCTGCTCTGAAATCATAGGTCCAAAGTTCTTTTAAAAAGAGTAGTGGATAAGAAATCATAGGTCATCGTCGTTGATCATGTTATGATCATTGATAATAGGTGATCGTGCTTGCAATAGAAGAAAAAGACTTTTATGGAGTCGTCTAGAAAAGATTAGCCAGATAGCCAGTTTTGGGCCGCCTTAATTTATGATTCTTTTATTTTCTTACAAAGATATATCTTATTTTCGTATATTGGCATCTTGTATATCGATTCTCTAGGATGCATGTATTCGTGCTGAAAAAGAGTTCTCAACTTACATAAATAAAGAACATATCATGATACGACTTCTTGTGCCTACAAACTCCCAACTTGAACTTGACGATGATTTTACTTTATTTTAGTCTCCCTTGTTTCAGAATGTATAAGCTGAGTCAGCTCAGATAAACCTAATCTTAAACAACTCCTTGGAGCTTTTAAATTTGCGGGCGTAATAATTATTATGGCCCCGTTCATTTCGTCGATTCGAATTTAGAATTCGAGTTTTACTGCAGTAAAAAGTTCTCAAAAACAATCACATCTAACTTTTTTGCTACAGTA
>NW_010364164.1:0-7038 GCF_000414095.1 Morus notabilis
GTTTAGGGTTTTAGGCATTAGGGTTTAGGGGTTTAGGGTTTAGAGTTTTAGGGTTTAGGGCTTAGGGTTTAGGCTTTAGAGTTTTAGGGTTTATGGTCGAGGGATTAGGGTTTAGGGTTTTGGGGTTCAGGGTTTAGGGTTTAGGGCTTAGGGCTTAGGGTTTAGGGTTTAGGGCTTAGGGCTTAGGGTTTAGGGTTTAGGGCTTAGGGCTTAGGGTTTAGGGTTTAGGGCTTAGGGCTTAGGGTTTAGGGTTTAGGGCTTAGGGCTTAGGGTTTAGGGTTTAGGGCTTAGGGCTTAGGGTTTAGGGTTTAGGGCTTAGGGCTTAGGGTTTAGGGTTTAGGGCTTAGGGCTTAGGGTTTAGGGTTTACGGATCAGGGTTTAGGGTTCAGGGTTCAGGGTTTCGGTCTAGGGTCTGGGGTCTAGGGTCTAGCATCTAGGGTTTAGGGTAAGGGTCTAGGGTTTAGGGTTCAGGGTTCAGGGTTTAGGGTTTACGGATCAGGGTTTAGGGTTCAGGGGTTCAGGGTTCAGGGTTCATGGTCCAGGGTTCAGGGTTTCGGTCTAGGGTCTGGGGTCTAGGGTCTAGGGTCTATCGTCTAGCATCTAGGGTTTTGGGTCTAGGGTTTAGCATGTAGGGTCTAATGTTTAGGGTCTAGTGTTTAGGATCTAAGTTTTATGGTGTTTAGGGTTTTAGGGTTTAGGGTTAGGGTCTAGGGTTTTGGGGTTTAGGGTTTTACGCTTTAGGGTTTAGGGGTTTAGGGTTTAAGGTTTAGGGTTTAGGATTTAGGGTTTAGGGTTTAGGGGTTTGGGGTTTAGGGTTTGGGGATCAGATTTTGGGGTTCAAGGTTAACGGTTCAGGGTGAAGTGTTCAGGGTTCAGGGCTCAGGGTTCAGGGCTCAGGGCTCAGGGTTCAAGGTTCAGGATTCAGGGTTTAGGGTTCAGGGTTCAGGGTTCAGGGTTTGGGGTTTGGGGTTTGGGGCTAAGGGTTTAGGGTTAAAGGTTAAAGGTTCAGGGTTTAGGGTTCAGGGTTCAGGGTTCAGGGTTCAGGGTTCAGGGTTCAGGGTTCAGGGTTCAGGGTTCAGGGTTCAGGGTTCAGGGTTCAGGGTTCAGGGTTCAGGGTTCAGGGTTCAGGGTTCAGGGTTCAGGGTTCAGGGTTCAGGGTTCAGGGTTCAGGGTTCAGGGTTCAGGGTTCAGGGTTCAGGGTTCAGGGTTCAGGGTTCAGGGTTCAGGGTTCAGGGTTCAGGGTTCAGGGTTCAGGGTTCAGGGTTCAGGGTTCAGGGTTCAGGGTTCAGGGTTCAGGGTTCAGGGTTCAGGGTTCAGGGTTCAGGGTTCAGGGTTCAGGGTTCAGGGTTCAGGGTTCAGGGTTCAGGGTTCAGGGTTCAGGGTTCAGGGTTCAGGGTTCAGGGTTCAGGGTTCAGGGTTCAGGGTTCAGGGTTCAGGGTTCAGGGTTCAGGGTTCAGGGTTCAGGGTTCAGGGTTCAGGGTTCAGGGTTCAGGGTTCAGGGTTCAGGGTTCAGGGTTCAGGGTTCAGGGTTCAGGGTTCAGGGTTCAGGGTTCAGGGTTCAGGGTTCAGGGTTCAGGGTTCAGGGTTCAGGGTTCAGGGTTCAGGGTTCAGGGTTCAGGGTTCAGGGTTCAGGGTTCAGGGTTCAGGGTTCAGGGTTCAGGGTTCAGGGTTCAGGGTTCAGGGTTCAGGGTTCAGGGTTCAGGGTTCAGGGTTCAGGGTTCAGGGTTCAGGGTTCAGGGTTCAGGGTTCAGGGTTCAGGGTTCAGGGTTCAGGGTTCAGGGTTCAGGGTTCAGGGTTCAGGGTTCAGGGTTCAGGGTTCAGGGTTCAGGGTTCAGGGTTCAGGGTTCAGGGTTCAGGGTTCAGGGTTCAGGGTTCAGGGTTCAGGGTTCAGGGTTCAGGGTTCAGGGTTCAGGGTTCAGGGTTCAGGGTTCAGGGTTCAGGGTTCAGGGTTCAGGGTTCAGGGTTCAGGGTTCAGGGTTCAGGGTTCAGGGTTCAGGGTTCAGGGTTCAGGGTTCAGGGTTCAGGGTTCAGGGTTCAGGGTTCAGGGTTCAGGGTTCAGGGTTCAGGGTTCAGGGTTCAGGGTTCAGGGTTCAGGGTTCAGGGTTCAGGGTTCAGGGTTCAGGGTTCAGGGTTCAGGGTTCAGGGTTCAGGGTTCAGGGTTCAGGGTTCAGGGTTCAGGGTTCAGGGTTCAGGGTTCAGGGTTCAGGGTTCAGGGTTCAGGGTTCAGGGTTCAGGGTTCAGGGTTCAGGGTTCAGGGTTCAGGGTTCAGGGTTCAGGGTTCAGGGTTCAGGGTTCAGGGTTCAGGGTTCAGGGTTCAGGGTTCAGGGTTCAGGGTTCAGGGTTCAGGGTTCAGGGTTCAGGGTTCAGGGTTCAGGGTTCAGGGTTCAGGGTTCAGGGTTCAGGGTTCAGGGTTCAGGGTTCAGGGTTCAGGGTTCAGGGTTCAGGGTTCAGGGTTCAGGGTTCAGGGTTCAGGGTTCAGGGTTCAGGGTTCAGGGTTCAGGGTTCAGGGTTCAGGGTTCAGGGTTCAGGGTTCAGGGTTCAGGGTTCAGGGTTCAGGGTTCAGGGTTCAGGGTTCAGGGTTCAGGGTTCAGGGTTCAGGGTTCAGGGTTCAGGGTTCAGGGTTCAGGGTTCAGGGTTCAGGGTTCAGGGTTCAGGGTTCAGGGTTCAGGGTTCAGGGTTCAGGGTTCAGGGTTCAGGGTTCAGGGTTCAGGGTTCAGGGTTCAGGGTTCAGGGTTCAGGGTTCAGGGTTCAGGGTTCAGGGTTCAGGGTTCAGGGTTCAGGGTTCAGGGTTCAGGGTTCAGGGTTCAGGGTTCAGGGTTCAGGGTTCAGGGTTCAGGGTTCAGGGTTCAGGGTTCAGGGTTCAGGGTTCAGGGTTCAGGGTTCAGGGTTCAGGGTTCAGGGTTCAGGGTTCAGGGTTCAGGGTTCAGGGTTCAGGGTTCAGGGTTCAGGGTTCAGGGTTCAGGGTTCAGGGTTCAGGGTTCAGGGTTCAGGGTTCAGGGTTCAGGGTTCAGGGTTCAGGGTTCAGGGTTCAGGGTTCAGGGTTCAGGGTTCAGGGTTCAGGGTTCAGGGTTCAGGGTTCAGGGTTCAGGGTTCAGGGTTCAGGGTTCAGGGTTCAGGGTTCAGGGTTCAGGGTTCAGGGTTCAGGGTTCAGGGTTCAGGGTTCAGGGTTCAGGGTTCAGGGTTCAGGGTTCAGGGTTCAGGGTTCAGGGTTCAGGGTTCAGGGTTCAGGGTTCAGGGTTCAGGGTTCAGGGTTCAGGGTTCAGGGTTCAGGGTTCAGGGTTCAGGGTTCAGGGTTCAGGGTTCAGGGTTCAGGGTTCAGGGTTCAGGGTTCAGGGTTCAGGGTTCAGGGTTCAGGGTTCAGGGTTCAGGGTTCAGGGTTCAGGGTTCAGGGTTCAGGGTTCAGGGTTCAGGGTTCAGGGTTCAGGGTTCAGGGTTCAGGGTTCAGGGTTCAGGGTTCAGGGTTCAGGGTTCAGGGTTCAGGGTTCAGGGTTCAGGGTTCAGGGTTCAGGGTTCAGGGTTCAGGGTTCAGGGTTCAGGGTTCAGGGTTCAGGGTTCAGGGTTCAGGGTTCAGGGTTCAGGGTTCAGGGTTCAGGGTTCAGGGTTCAGGGTTCAGGGTTCAGGGTTCAGGGTTCAGGGTTCAGGGTTCAGGGTTCAGGGTTCAGGGTTCAGGGTTCAGGGTTCAGGGTTCAGGGTTCAGGGTTCAGGGTTCAGGGTTCAGGGTTCAGGGTTCAGGGTTCAGGGTTCAGGGTTCAGGGTTCAGGGTTCAGGGTTCAGGGTTCAGGGTTCAGGGTTCAGGGTTCAGGGTTCAGGGTTCAGGGTTCAGGGTTCAGGGTTCAGGGTTCAGGGTTCAGGGTTCAGGGTTCAGGGTTCAGGGTTCAGGGTTCAGGGTTCAGGGTTCAGGGTTCAGGGTTCAGGGTTCAGGGTTCAGGGTTCAGGGTTCAGGGTTCAGGGTTCAGGGTTCAGGGTTCAGGGTTCAGGGTTCAGGGTTCAGGGTTCAGGGTTCAGGGTTCAGGGTTCAGGGTTCAGGGTTCAGGGTTCAGGGTTCAGGGTTCAGGGTTCAGGGTTCAGGGTTCAGGGTTCAGGGTTCAGGGTTCAGGGTTCAGGGTTCAGGGTTCAGGGTTCAGGGTTCAGGGTTCAGGGTTCAGGGTTCAGGGTTCAGGGTTCAGGGTTCAGGGTTCAGGGTTCAGGGTTCAGGGTTCAGGGTTCAGGGTTCAGGGTTCAGGGTTCAGGGTTCAGGGTTCAGGGTTCAGGGTTCAGGGTTCAGGGTTCAGGGTTCAGGGTTCAGGGTTCAGGGTTCAGGGTTCAGGGTTCAGGGTTCAGGGTTCAGGGTTCAGGGTTCAGGGTTCAGGGTTCAGGGTTCAGGGTTCAGGGTTCAGGGTTCAGGGTTCAGGGTTCAGGGTTCAGGGTTCAGGGTTCAGGGTTCAGGGTTCAGGGTTCAGGGTTCAGGGTTCAGGGTTCAGGGTTCAGGGTTCAGGGTTCAGGGTTCAGGGTTCAGGGTTCAGGGTTCAGGGTTCAGGGTTCAGGGTTCAGGGTTCAGGGTTCAGGGTTCAGGGTTCAGGGTTCAGGGTTCAGGGTTCAGGGTTCAGGGTTCAGGGTTCAGGGTTCAGGGTTCAGGGTTCAGGGTTCAGGGTTCAGGGTTCAGGGTTCAGGGTTCAGGGTTCAGGGTTCAGGGTTCAGGGTTCAGGGTTCAGGGTTCAGGGTTCAGGGTTCAGGGTTCAGGGTTCAGGGTTCAGGGTTCAGGGTTCAGGGTTCAGGGTTCAGGGTTCAGGGTTCAGGGTTCAGGGTTCAGGGTTCAGGGTTCAGGGTTCAGGGTTCAGGGTTCAGGGTTCAGGGTTCAGGGTTCAGGGTTCAGGGTTCAGGGTTCAGGGTTCAGGGTTCAGGGTTCAGGGTTCAGGGTTCAGGGTTCAGGGTTCAGGGTTCAGGGTTCAGGGTTCAGGGTTCAGGGTTCAGGGTTCAGGGTTCAGGGTTCAGGGTTCAGGGTTCAGGGTTCAGGGTTCAGGGTTCAGGGTTCAGGGTTCAGGGTTCAGGGTTCAGGGTTCAGGGTTCAGGGTTCAGGGTTCAGGGTTCAGGGTTCAGGGTTCAGGGTTCAGGGTTCAGGGTTCAGGGTTCAGGGTTCAGGGTTCAGGGTTCAGGGTTCAGGGTTCAGGGTTCAGGGTTCAGGGTTCAGGGTTCAGGGTTCAGGGTTCAGGGTTCAGGGTTCAGGGTTCAGGGTTCAGGGTTCAGGGTTCAGGGTTCAGGGTTCAGGGTTCAGGGTTCAGGGTTTGGGGTTTGGGGTTTGGGGTTTAGGGTTTAGGGTTTGGGGTTTAGGGTTTGGGGTTTGGGGTTTGGGGCTAAGGGTTTAGGGTTAAAGGTTAAAGGTTCAGGGTTTAGGGTTCAGGTATCAGGGCTCAGGGCTCGGGGCCCGGGGTTCGGGGTTCGGTGTTCGGTGTTCGGGGTTCGGGTTTGGGGTTTGGGGTTTGGGGTTCGGGGTCACGGTTCAGGGATCAGGGTTCAGGGTTCAAGGTTCAGGGTTGAGGGTTCAGGGTTTAGGGTTCAGGGTTCAGGGCTCAGGGCTCAGGGCTCAGGGTTCAGGGCTAAGGACTCAGGGTTCAGGGTTCATGGCTCAGGGTTGAGGGTTGAGGGTTGAGGGTTGAGGATTGAGGGTTTAGGGTTTGGGGTTTGGGGTTTGGGGTTTGGGGTTCAGGGTTCAGCGTTCAGATTTTGGGGTTCGGTGTTCGCGGTTCAGGGTTCACGGTTCAGGGTTCACGATTCATGGATCAGGGTTCAGGGTTCAGGATTCAGGGTTCAGGGTTCAGGGTTTACGATTTAGGGTTCAGGGTTTAGGGTTTAGGGTTCATGTTTCAGGGTTGGGGGTTAGGGGGTTTAGTGTTTAGGGTTCGGGGTGCGGGGATCAGTGTTTGGGGTTTGGGGTTCAGGGTTTAGGGTTTGGGGTTTTGGGTTTGGGGGTTTAGGGTTTGGGGTCTAGGGTTTAGGGTCTAGGGTTTAGGGTCTAGGGTCTAGGGTTTAGGGTTTGGGGTTTAGGGTTTGGGGTTTGGGGTTTGGGTTTGGGGTTTAGGGTGTAGTGTGTAGGGTCTAGGGTCTAGGGTCTAGGGTCTAGGGTTTAGGTTTTAGGGTTTAGGGTTTCAGGTTCATGGTTTAGGGTTTGGGGATTAGGGTTTAAGGTTCAGGGTTTAGGGTTCAGGGGTCAGGGTTCAGGGCTCAGGGCTTAGGGCTCAGGGTTCAGGGCTCAGGGCTCAGGGATCAGGGTTTAGGGTTCAAGGTTCACGGTCTAGGGTTTAGGGCTCAGGGCTCGGGGTCCGGGTTCGGGGTTTGGGGTTCGGTGTTCAGGGTTCAGGGTTCAGGGTTCGGGGTTCTTGGGGTTCGGGGTTCACGGTTCATGGTTCACGGTTCAGGGTTCAGGGTTCATGGTTCAGGGATCTGGGTTCAGGGTTCAGGGTTTATGGTTCAGGGTTCTGGGCTCAGGGCTCAGGGTGCAGGGTTAAGGCTACGGGCTTAGGGTTCAGGGTTCAGGTTTTCGGGTTCATGTTTCAGTGTTCAGGGTTTAGGGTTCTGGGTTCAGGGTTCAAGGGTCATGGTTCAGGGTTCAGGGTTCAGGTTTCCGGGTTGAGGGTTGAGGGTTGAGGGTTAACGATTTAGGATTTGGGGTTTGGGGTTTGGCGTTCAGTGTTCAGGGTTTGGGGTTCAGGGTTCAGTGTTCGGGGTTCACGATTTGGGTTCGGGGTTCGCGGTTCACGGTTCAGGGTTCAGGGTTCAGGGTTCAGGGTTCTGGGTTCATGGTTTAGGGTTCACGGTTCACGGCTCAGGGTTCAGGGTTTAGGGTTCAGGGTTCTGGGTTTAGGGTTGGGGGTTTAGGGGGTTTCAGGTTTAGGGTTCAGGGTTCGGGGTTCGGGGTTCAGGGTTTAGGGTTTGGGGTTTGGAGTTTGGGATTTGGGGTTTGGGGTTTGGGTTTTGGGGTTTAGGGTTTAAGGTTTGGGTTTTAGGGTTTGGGATTTGGGGTTTGGGGTTTAGGGTTTAGGGTTTAGGGTTAAGGGTTTAGGG
>NW_010364165.1:0-2098 GCF_000414095.1 Morus notabilis
TTTACTGTAAAAAAACTCGAATTCTAAATTCGAATCAACGAAATGAACGGGGCCTATGTCCTTCCCACTCTATCTCGCTCCTTCTCTCTCCAACACCCTTTCCTTCTCCTATGCACCTTTCTCTATTGGAAAATGACATTAAGTGCGTAGCAGAATTTTAAAATTTTAATCAATGTCAAAATCAATCAAAAACATGTTTATAATGATATGTAACATAAATACTAAAGATCTAATCATACCTTTAGAGATTATGAAAAGAACACGTCTAATATATCAAAGCGTTCTAAATAGCAACCGGAAGAGCTTCAACTAAATGATCTTCTTTGCTATTCTCGTTTCCACGATCGAAGTGTAAGTGGGCACACATCGTTCAATCTCCCATTGGTATTCTTAAACTCCTTCCAACCACAAGAGATCAAAAGGAAAATTAGATCTTGAGAATTAATCAATTTTTCCTCTCAAAAATCCTTATCAACAGCCCCAAAAAAGTCTCTCAAGTGACCTAATGAATAATGAGACTTACCGGACTATTTATAGAGTTTAGGAAGTCATATTCCCACAATAATTAGGTTTCCCAAAGTCTATCTTGTGTCAAACATCGTATTAAGTCGGTTTTAACACGTCATCAGTACTAACCAGTCGACTGCACACAAAGCCTTTATAAACTCACCGGTTGACTGGTGTATGACACGGAACAGTCTAAAAAGTTACATACCGGTTGACCATCCCGGTCACCGATCGACTGGTCCTTGTTCCGAATTGCTTGATTCTCAACTTATTCAATACGAGAAACTTACATAGAGCTTCAGGTTTAATTCAAGTAACCCATTATAGAAGTTACTTGATCAAAATAATCATATAATAACTTTCCCATATTAAATAAAACTCAAAACAATAATTCAACCAATTTATTTAGAATTAATTTAATAATTAATTCACCTGATAAATTACTCATGAATTAATCACTGATCGCACATTGACTTTGAACCTATTTGCAGAACTAACATAAGTTACCAATATGTAGGAAATACGTCGTATCCTTACTAAAAGTTATATGAGCTAGCAAATGGACTCGATGGATAAATAGAGATCAAGCTCCTATAATCATGATAGTACTTGTTAATCGAAAAGTTTATTACATGATTATAAACTCTAGCGCTACTACACTAAAAGCCTAGAGCTATATTCTCAATCTATATAATATATTTACAAAGCTCTGAATAGCTTCCGTCCACGACTTATTATATTAGTGCATTATTCCCAAAATATATCCATAATCGACTTCAGGTCAAGTCATATTTTACCTTTCTGATTATATTTATCTTATGTTTAATTATCAATCCATTAGAAAATCCACTATTCGTGCCAATCTAAATAGTAAACCATTAGATTATAACACAAAATAGTTTTATGGCCGAGCGCTCATATTTTTCAATCTGCGGATAATGTCATAAAAGAATATCATTGACTCTTTATAATTGCTATGGATTCCCTATCTATGAATAATAAATCTAAGTACAGAAGAGTAAAACCCCAAACTTACCAGTAAACGTACATTTACATAATATCAGGATATTTACTTTTGGTATATCAAATGATACAAGTTAAGCATACGCGTTCATTATTCATCTCAAGATTAAGATGGCCACATATAATTCGTCATAAGTGAATTATTATATTCAAACGGAATTATTAATTAAAACAATTCAACTTTGATCCGATCCAATATAGATTCAATCACTAGGAACTATATTAATGTCTCTACTCACGGAGTCTCACATCCGACGACTAAGATAAGCCGTTTCCGTTAAAAAGTAGACAACATAACAATCTTAACAGTAATAACGCGTCTAACTTTATTCTCTCAATTGTGGACCATATTATTTAAACTATCATCTTTAAATTCTTATTTTTTGCATGTTATTCTCATTACATGCACGATTTTTATTATATGTACGATCTAAAGACTTAAAATAATAGTGTCAAACTTTCAATTTACTTATCGTACATATGAACGTAAAAAAAATAATATATATATAAAATAAATATATCTTTATTAATAATCAAAATATCTTTGTTACGTTTATTTTTAAGGACA
>NW_010364166.1:0-283 GCF_000414095.1 Morus notabilis
AGTTCAAAGTCATCGGGACTTCTAAATTCTCAGATTTCAGTTTTAAAGTATGAATAAAAGAACTTGATACAAAAGAGTGTGTGGCACCTATATCAAACAACACGTGAGCAAAAGAATGAAAGATTAGAATCATACCCTCAACCACCGCATTGTTGATCTGACCTCCTGAACTGCCTCCTGCCAGGGCATAAGCTTGCCCCTGCACTTTTCCTTTCCTTCTATCACTAACATTAAGCCGTGGGATCGCTGGCCTATACTGTTGCGGCGGAGGTGGTTGTACCGG
>NW_010364167.1:0-1954 GCF_000414095.1 Morus notabilis
TAAAGCGGTTTTGTAGTTATTTTGTCGTGCTCAACGCATGTTTTTTTTTATTGTCGTTTTACTATCACTGTCGCTTTTGGCAGTGATTGTCGCTTACCTTATTTCGCATGGCGTCGTTTTTTAATATATTGTTCTAAATATTGCGCGGGGGGGCGTTTTCAAGTTTAATTGCCATTTTGATTATGCCTTATTGTTGGATTTTTCCATGTCATTGTCGTGTTCCCAGTAAAATGTTTTTAGTTCCGCGGCGCTCAAAATTGGAATGAATGAAGTTGAGCTGTAAGTTCAGGCTAGATTAAAAATGTCAGTTCAAAATCCATCATTGTTAGTCTGATCCGGTTCTAAGTTTTTGAGTTTAGAGTCGGATTGGGCTAATTCTCTCTCTTTAAGGTCATGTCATATTATAATTAAAAAATAATAATTTATTTTTAAAAATATATGAGTCTATACTTTGATTTTTTACTCTTAGTAAATACTTTTTTATTAATGTAATTATTTAACTAAAATAATTATAAATTAAAAATAAAAAATAAAAATTTTAACTCATATATATTCATTAAGATTACTTTTAAATTTTTTTTTTAAAAATACCTTATAAAATTTTGAATCAGGTCGAACTTTTTAAATTTAATGCTAGACTGGGCCCGTTCACTTCGCTGATTCGAGTTTGTAATTTGAGTTGAGATGTGATTTTATGTGAGAGCTTTTTACTGTAACAAAAAAGTTAGATGTGATTGTTTGTGAGAGCTTTTTACTATAGTAAAACTCAAATTTTAAACTCAAATCGGTGAAGTGAACGGCCTGAACTAACTCTCTCTTATAAGGCCCAATTTCCTTTTAGGCCGGACCGGATCTGACGCCCAAAATTGTACCTCTAGAATCGACCATATTTCTCCTCCTCGAATCGTCTTCCCGCTCTCTAATATTTATCGTCGTCTTCTTCTTCTTCTTCTTATTCTCTGAAAAAACCCCCAAAAAAAAAAGTTTCGATTGTTGATAGAAACTGTACAACTTGATAACAATGTATTTCACGGCGTGCCCTTTCTGCCATCTTGAAGTTCCGTCCTCAGAACTCCAATGGTATTCTCTGCTATTTTTTTTAATCACCATAATACATATGTGTATATACAGGTGTATGTATATAAATGGTGGTTCTTAATATATGGATTTGCAGGCACGCCAACAACCACTTTGAAGACGAGCAAGAGCAGCACCGACTCGCCGCTGACTCGGAACTCGCCCACCAACTCGCTTTCGCCCCTCCTTCACCTCCTCCATATTTTCGGGAAAGTTCTACCTCTAATTCCGGCAATAACATCCACCAAAAGATCTCTAATTGCTCGATTGATTTGCAGAAAAGAGGTGTCTTTCGCAGGATCGAAGGTGGTTTAATGGCGTTGTTGAAGAACTGTTTGGAATCGGAACCCGAGAACACGACCAGCATTTTGTCCGGTTATGTCGACCATTTTCAGAGCACCGAATCCGAAGATGTTGGGTGGGGCTGTGGGTGGCGCAACATCCAGATGCTGAGCTCGCACTTGCTGGTCCGGAGGCCGGAGGCGAGGGAGGTTTTGTTTGGGGGGTTAGGGTTCGTACCTGATATCCCATCGCTCCAGAGATGGCTTGAGGTTTGTGATTTAGAAAGTTCAAATCTGTTTAGGATTGAGTTTGTCTGATCATATTTGTTTGTGTATTTAAGTTAAAAATAGGACTATTACATGCTTGGTGAAATGAAGAAATTTATGTCATGTTTGGAGTTGTTTTTGTTTTTGTTTTTCATGTTTTTCGAAAAAGAAAAAATAAAAAACGGAAGAGAAACAACGTTTAACATAAAAATGAAAATGATTTTTTAGTTTAGTGTAAAATGGGAAAAATAAAAAGTTTTCTCCTCTCGAGTAGAAAGAAAAACATTAATAGATTTTTTATACTGAAAATAATCTCTTGATAAAACTAT
>NW_010364168.1:0-833 GCF_000414095.1 Morus notabilis
ATGAAAATGATTTTTGTTAAGAAAATAAAAAATGGTTAAATTTTTTTTTTCCCGTTTTCATTTTTATTTTCTAAGCTAGTTACAACTTAGGCCTCGTTCGTTTTGCTGATTCGAGTTTAGAATTTGAATTTTGCTACAGTAAAAAGCTCTCACAAACAGTCACATCTAACTTTTTTGCTACAGTAAAAGGCTCTCACATAAAATCACATATCAACTCGAATCAACGAAACGAACGAGGCCACATATTCTTTTAAATACACCCGAATACAATTTCACCTTTTTTTTTATCTAAAATAATGAAATAATGTCTAAAAAAAATTAACCAAACACAATTTCAGAAACAATCTCAACATCATTCTTAAAAAGTTCTCATTTTCATTTTCATATAAAAATAAAAACATTTTGAAAACACTACTAAATGTGCATGAAGTTTGGAAATGCCTAAAATAAATCTTGAGTCTTTCCAATCTTAATTTAATTTTCAAAACAGAACTATTGTAGTAAATAGTAGATTTATGAAACTAAATTAAATAAATAATATATTCTAAAATATTTAAAGTAAATAGTTGTAAAAACTTTTTTTATGACATAAATTTTCATTTACGACTGGTAAAAATATTTTTTTACAACGTGAATTTTTAATTTTATTTATGACTCGTAGAAAGATTTTTTTACCCTGTTAAATTTTTATTTACGACTGGTAAAAAAAAAAAACTCACAACGTGAATTTTTAATTTACTTCTATTTATTTTAAATAATTTTAAATTTTACTATTTACTTTAACTATTTACTGTGAATATGCTGTTTAATTACTTCGTCCTCCTTTTTTAAAA
>NW_010364169.1:0-831 GCF_000414095.1 Morus notabilis
CGGAACTCGGATAAATAGGTGGTAGTTTATAATTTGTTGAAAGATGAATATTTGGTGCTTATTGCTTGTACTGTATCTCAAATATTTTCGTTGGAAAAGGGTATCAAAGAGATATATGATTGATTGGAAGTACTGTTCTTGTATAAATAAAAATAAAAAATAAAAAAAAGGGCTTCATTTTAAATTTTACCCATATTCATCCCACGAGTTTATGTCCTTTGTCAAATAAGTACAGTTGTTTCATTATTTATCAGTGAAGGTGTGGCATTTGTTTGCAATAATTTCACTTTCAATTTTAGTTATATTAGATGAGCATTTTTAAGAGCACCTGAGAATAGAGCCTAACTATTTGCATTGTAATGCAGATCAAAAGTCTTGCGGCCGAGCTGTGTCTCGACAGGCCTGTTGTTCTCGAATTGCTACGAAATCCCCCTCCAAATCTTCTGATGATGAGTGCTGCTTTGCCTGATCATGAGCCTCCTCCGACAATAACTGTCACTGAAGTGAAGACCATAGAAACTGTTGTGGAGAAGACAACTACTCCCAAATCAGACACTGCGGAGAAGGTTCCGGTTCATGTCATGCAACAAAGATTCTCCAACCAAAAGAGGCTGAAGAAAGCTCACCTTCAAACTCTTGAAGATGTTTATAGAAGAACAAAGCGACCAACCGTAAGTGAAGTTACTATTATCTTTCCCGTATTAGTTTTCATGGCTAGTGAAGCAATTTACTGAGATATATAATTCTGTCTGAAACTCATTTTCATGATCTGGGGTAGTTTACTAATTATGGTAGTTTACTAATTATGGTCTGTGTGTGTGTGTGTTTGAT
>NW_010364170.1:0-852 GCF_000414095.1 Morus notabilis
TATGATTTTCTCTATGTTTCGCCTTTGAAAAATAAAATAAAATAAAAATGACTTCAAAAAATTTGAAAATTTTATAGACACGATCCTTACATTTTTCTGCATATATATGCAAAAAATGGGCTCAAAACATGAAAGAAGAAATATACTGTCAAAAAGCCTCAGGTCCGCGCAGTGGGACGCCTAGGTGCTAGGATGGGACAAAAATTCACATTTTCATTTATATTTTGCGTTCTAAAATTAATATATGATTTTTAGAAATTAAGGATACAAGCGACACCATTTCTTGATAAATATTATACATTTTATGATTTTTGCGATCTTTCATCTTTGAAAAATAAAATAAAATAAAAACGACGTAAAAAAATTATAAAGTTTTGTAAACACGATCCTTATATTTTTCTGCACATGACTGCAAAAATGGACTGAAAAAATCAAAAAAGAAAAACGTTGAGAAAAAGCCCCCGGCCAGCGCAGTCGACAGCCCAGGGGCCGAGATTGATCAAAAATTTAAATTTTTATTTACGTTTTGTATTTTAAAATTAATACATGATTTTTATGAATTAATGCAACAACCAGAACTATTTTTTAATGAATATTCTAATTTTATGATTGTCTCTATTTTTCGTCTTTGAAAAATAAAATAAAATAAAAATGACTTCAAAAACTTCTAAAATTTTGCAGACACGATCGTTACAATTTTCTTAATATGCTTGCAAGAAATGATCTCAATAAATGAAAAAAGAAAAACGATGTTAAAAAGCCCTTGGTCAGTGCAGTGGGGAGCCCAAGGACCGAGATGAGTTAAAATTTTATATTTTTATCTACGTTTTGTATTCTAAAATTGATACACGA
>NW_010364171.1:0-569 GCF_000414095.1 Morus notabilis
TCCCATTTAGTTTTCTAGTAAAGGATTTGTGATTCATCGCTTTTTAGCTCCAAAAAAAAAAAAAAAAAAAAGCTTAATCTAGACTTATTTTATCGGTAAACCGATTTTCTAAACAGCTTCAATAATCAACAGAAACAGGAAATTAGGTTCCAAAAACTAGGGTTCTAACTTCTACTCAAAACAAGAAAACGAAATGCAATATTATAAAGAAAAAAAAAGAAGAAGAAGTGAGATATAGAAGTTAAGTCTAATTGATCGCAGAGAAAGAAAAGTTTAAAAAAATTTCAAAATCATTCTCAACGGTTTGGACTTTGCATTACGGAAGAAAAAAAAAGGGTGAAGAAAATTAGAGAAAAGGAAGAGTTAAAGAAAGAAAAACCTTGAAATTGTTTATAAAACCCTTTTTGGCTTTATTCGTCGTGTGATAATTTAGATGAGAAGTCGTTCATCGTCATGACTGCTCATACCTGGTGAAATTGCACACAAAACAACGACAAAGAAGTTCTGAATCTGATTCATCTGAAAACGACGTGTCGTCTGTATCTGAAGACATTGATGCAACGACACGT
>NW_010364172.1:0-909 GCF_000414095.1 Morus notabilis
TTAATGATACCTATAACGGCGTCCGTAGCAACATTCTCATGATATCTCCACTGCCTAATGTTAGACAAGCCTACTCTCTTGTCATTCAAGATGAAATGCAACGAATGGTGACGTCAGAGACAACTGAAAACTTCTCTATTGCTGCTGCAGTTCAGAATCATCCGAACAAATCAAAAAGCAAGCATTGCGAACATTGCAATAGAGAAGGCCATACAATTGAAAATTGTCAGACACTGAAGTTTCATTGCAAACACTGTGATAAGAGAGGACATACAGAGGACAGATGCAGATATAAAAATGGCACATGGACACCGAACACCGCAGCCAATCGACAAGGACAACAACAACTGCAATATGGATTTCGAAGGAACTCTAACTCCATTGTCAATGCAATAGACTCACCTCAATCGACCCATGGAATTCATTCGCAGGAAAGTAGCAAAACAAACCAAAATCCTGATCCAACTAATGTCTTGCAAGGATTTTCTGCAGAACAACTCCAACAACTTTCCCGTGCCTTATCAATGATGAACACAAGTCATAACGCTGGTAATAAAAACACATATGCGAATGCGACAGGTCTGTCTACTTTTCCAGATACTATGATTAATTCTGTATTCACTAAGCCTTGGATTTTGGATAGTGGGGCCACTGACCATATCACCTCTGATTCCACACTTTTCACTAAAACAAAATCATCATCAGTACCAATGGTTAATTTACCAACTGGATCCACAGCTTCAATAACTTCAACTGGCACTGTTCATTTCAATTCTGATATCACACTAGATGATGTTCTTTGTGTTCCTACTTTTCGTTTAAATCTGATTTCTGTGAGTAAAATTACCACTGCACTAAACTGTTGTGCAATCTTCTTTCCAACCTTTTGTGTTCTACAGGACTTGGCTA
>NW_010364173.1:0-1269 GCF_000414095.1 Morus notabilis
GTCCAAATTTTCCGAGCATTGCACGGACAACTTCTTGCTTGCTAAGACCCTCTTAGTCTGGATGGAGATGAAGGCCCCGTTCACTTCACTGATTCGAGTTTAGAATTCAAGTTAAGATGTGACTTTATGTGAGAGCTTTTTACTGTAACAAAAAAATTAGATGTGATTGTTTGTGAGAGCTTTTTACTGTAGAAAAACTCGAATTCTAAACTCGAATCAGCGAAGTGAACGGGGCCGAAGAAGATACTGAACCGGTGTGTCATCCATTGTCAAGAGGTCCACGAAAATGTTGGGAGTACCTACCAATCCTCAACTTCTGACTCCTCCGTACTTCACCTTCACTGGGAACCAAGGCCTCGTTCATTTCACCGATTCGAGTTTTCAGTTCTAGGTTTTTACAGTAAAAAGCTCTAAAAAAATGTTACATTTAATTTTTTTTTTGCTATAGTAAAAAGTTCTCACAAAATATTACATCTCAGCTCGAATTGAAAACTCAAATTCGCAAAGTGAACGAGGCTCAAATCACCCGCAAGAAGGTTGAGCAATGTAGATTTTTCACATCAATGCCCATATCAATGCCCACATCGACATTCGACAGCCTAAAATCTGGCCGATTGGGATAACTGAAGCTGACTTCAATTAGTGTCAAGAGTGGAGGTGTAAGCTCAATAGGTTTGGGAAAGTGAAATACCACACTGTAATCCGGCCACTTCTGCGGGACCTCAGGTGGTGTGTCATCCTCGTCAGCATTGCTCTTGCCTTTACCCTTGCTTTTCAATGCTTCCTTAGCTTGCACAAACTTTGCTCGGTCCTTAACCTTCTCCTGCTGAGCTCGATTCCGACTCCTTTTAGCAGCCTTCACCTGCTTGTCGTAAATCTCAAACTTCTTATTAACCTCTTTGCGACGTTGCTCGTACCCACTTTCAAAATCATCAAAGTTTCCACGGTAGAAGTGGAGTTTCAGGTCATGTAGATGAATAATCTCGGTGCAAACTGTGTCTAGGAAATCCCGATCATGTGAAACAACAACCTTCTCTGTGTTATATATTTGTTTTTAACCTTTCTCCTCCTCTTAAAAAAAACAACATCCTAAAAAACTAACAAAACCATTTTATTCAGCGTAAGGTCAATACAATGGTGCTTGTTGATTTTTTTCCGCATCCTGACACAAAAATCGTGTATTGTATTCTATTTTTCTCAGATCAATGCAAAATTTCAGAATTTTTTCATGTTTTTATTTTACTTTATTTTTTAAAGGCGAAAAAAAAA
>NW_010364174.1:0-550 GCF_000414095.1 Morus notabilis
ATTCGGGCTCGGGCGGGCGGCCCCAAAATCTCGGGCGGGTCGGGTTCGGACTCGGGCAAATCTTCGGGCTTTTCGGGCAGTCACGGGCGGCCCGTCCAAAATTCGAGCACTACTCTCCATCTGTTGAATACCGGTAGGTTACCTTTTTAGTAACCGTCGATAGAAATCCTATGGCATGCAGTTGAGGACAATACATGTGCTAACCAATAAAAAAGAAAATACTTTTGTGTCGCGATCGTGGGACTCTTCACTTAAATGAAGTGGGCCCTACATGCAATTTTACACCTTTTCTTCTTTTCCAAAACTGAAATTATAATGAAAAGCCTAAAAAAAAAAAAAAAAGTGTATTGCTTTAATCCTAAATGGCCTCTATCACAAGCCTTCCATGGCCGCCGACGCAAGGTTTCCATGGTCGCCGGCCCTACATGTATTTTTTCCCTCTCTTTTCCATATTTATCTCTGCCATTCCTCATATGGGTTTTTTGATTAACAAAGTAGAAAACACGTTTGATTTATAAATTTAAAATTATAATTTAAAATTATTTTTAAT
>NW_010364175.1:0-2199 GCF_000414095.1 Morus notabilis
TTTTTTTTTTTTTTTTTTTTTTTTTGTTGTTGTGAAGAACTTCTATATAATACTATCTTTATAATTCATCTCAAAAGATTCACATATAAGTATGAATAAATTAAAATAAATTTATCTCTTATATAAAAAACATTAATTACTACTTTAAAAATAAAATACCTTTTTTGGTACGCCAACTTATCAGTAGGTTAGGTTTTCTAACCGGTAGATCTGTATAAAATCGCGTAAAAATGAAAAAGTATGCGGATCCCACGGTTAAAAAAATTTGACCTACTAATACACGATGTACTAGAGAATCTCCCAAAAAATAACTCTAAAAGAATAAAAATTACTTTTAAATTAGCATACTTAACAATAATTTATAAAATATAACACTCTTTTTTTTTTTATTAGCACGTTGCTTCACTAGGTCTATTTAAATATTTCATGCCCACACTTAATAATTAGTATTGTAACTTTCAGCAAAGTGATGGTGACCCATACAAAAATATTTCTTTCAATTTATCGGTTATTAAAACCAAATTCGAGCGCACACTTTTTTTTTAACTTAAAGTGGTGAGAAATTTAAACTTTACACTATAATAAATATTAAGCGTGATATTACCATTAAGTTATATTTATAATCACTTTTTTCTTTTAATTTTTATCTCATAAAGAAACTAATTATTTGAATTATGTTACGTCACTTAAAAAATTAAAAAACAAAACCTTTTTCTTAATTTTAATTTTGCCAGTAGTTTTTGCATCCGAATTCATTAGATTGATAGGACATAATACTATTTAGGGCTGTTCATAAACCCGCAAAACCCACAGGCCCAACCTACTCCACCCTAACTCAATCTGAAAAATACAATTTTTAATATTAATTATTTTTTCGGTCCATTCAATGTCTGACCTGAAGTTTTCGGGTGGGGTGTGGGTTGGACCTGTAATGGCCCGCACACTGCAACCAAATCCTCGCTCTAACTTGCTTCCTCTAATATATAACCCTAGGTAGGCTATTCATTTATACTCTCTAGTTTCTTCATGTTTAAATTAAGCCTCTATGTTTACTTTATGTTAAGACTAATTTATGAGTGTAGACTAATTTATGTTTGCTTTATGTTTGATGTTGGATGGACTACTTTGCTTCATGTTTGATGTTAGATTGAACTTTGAATTTCTATCTGTTTGAATGTTGGAGTTATTATTTCTATTTGATGATGAAGTTTAAATGTTGGATTGAACTTTGAGTCTTTGAGTCTTTGAACGTTGAAACCAACCACCCAACCCACCCTGCACCGCCCCAACCCAACCCAAACATCATTAGGTTGTGAAATTTTTCTAACATCGTTGGAGTCAAATATGTGCAACCCGCACCGTTTCGGTCGGGAAAAAGAGTCTTATCCCGCACCAACTCAACCCATGAACAGCCCTAATACTATTGGTACAGATAGACACCAAAATTATGAATCGCCTTATAACCACAATATTTAAAATGTGCCAGAAGAAGAATCAAATATGGATGGGTGAAGTACACGTACGTATCTAGAGTCCTTAAATGCACACAATATCAAAGCGGTCGGCTATATTGACACTTTGCAATAAATTCCATGCCACAATTTGGATTATTTGATCCCATCTTTTGTCCAACAATCCAAGTGCACAAAACATTAGTCACATTCAGTATGCAATGACAATATGTTTGGTAGAAGACTAATTAATGAAATAAATTAGTCATTACTCGATGCTCTTTTCCAACTTCTATGAAAGCTACTAACAAAAATATATGTGTATATATAGGTCTATGTCTATAACATCCACATATATAAAACCGACAATCCTCGTAGGTTTGACGCATGGCGGCAATGCACAATTCAAGTAAAATTTGTGTTTTGTTAATATGAAAATGGAACACATAAGTCACATTCGATAAAATAATATTTCAGAGAACTTAAAAGAAAATTTAAGTGAGAATATATTTAAAAAATTATTACGCAATGGGGATAAATTAGAAGAAAAATGATATGGTGGTACATATTTTAAAATGAAGATTAATAATATTATAGGAGAGAGAAAAAGCATGAACATAAGGATTCTAAGGAACAAAACAGGAAGAAAAAGAAAAAACAAAAGAAAAAGAAAAAATATCGAACGACAAAAAAAGAAAAGCCAAAAACAAAAAAAAACAAAAAAAAAGGAAACGGGAACTCTTTTTGA
>NW_010364176.1:0-818 GCF_000414095.1 Morus notabilis
TGACGAAGCTAGTGGCATGATTGGACTTGGGGCTTCAAAGACAAGTGGAGCTAGGGCTACGTGAAGATGGTTGCAGGTTTGATATCTGAAAGGTAGAATATTCTTCTCATATCCTCGTTAGCCTGTTTTAAAGTGTTTTGGCCAAGTAATGTTTTCAAAAGATAAGAATATGTTGATAAAGAAAAGTACTTTCCAGACAATAGCTTGATTTTCGCTATTGATCTCATAATGGACTGATTTCAGTTTTTAATGAACATTTTCTTAAGATATGGAGATCGTATCTTGTGAACTGGTAAGTCCGCTAATAGCCTATATAGGATATGGAGATTGTATCCTTGGGGGCAGAACCCGAAATCCGGACGGGCGACTACAGTGGTGTTAAGGCCTTGCTTTGGTCATAAGTAATAAATTACTTGCTGGTTGCCTATAATCTGGTATTTCAGTTTATTTACCTTCCAGAAAAGAAGGTTGTTTGGTTTCGATTGATTTCTTTCGGACCTGATTATTTCATTTTATTTATTTACTTATTTATTCAGTTTTATAAACTTTATCCCACTGGGCCTTTCGCTCATTTTTCTTGTGTTTCAAAATGTATTTAACCTCACCCAGGCGACGCTAGAAGTAGCGCAGAATAGGTGAGGAACTTGGTTATAGAAGAAAGGAAGCGGTGAAGTATTTCCCTTCATTATCAGCTTCCATTAAGGCATGTATTAACTATGGATTGTAAACCCCAAACTTTACTAGACTGTGGTTGATGTCTATTATTTACTTTTATGTACTTATTTATGTATGCACAATTGTAACCCTGTGGATTCCAG
>NW_010364177.1:0-1290 GCF_000414095.1 Morus notabilis
TTTTTTTTTTCCCTTTCGGGCGAACATTTTAGAAGACATGGATAGCCCCTAATTTTCTCTTCTGCCAATCAGAAACTAACAGCATGTGAGTGTCCATGTGAGCAAAGCGTGATGACTTTTTTGGGTATTAAAAAAGGCAAAAGCTAGCAAAATCAAAGTAGTGCCTTGCATGATTAGCGCATGTGGACAAGTTTTGCAATTAACGTGACATTCTTTTTTTAGTTACGTGAAATGACCATAGTCAAGCTTTCTTGTTATATATGAATTTGTTACTATATTATGAAGTTTGATTATTCGAATTCCTTCGATCAAATTTGAATTATTTGAGAGAATTGTTTTCTTCTGCATAACATTGACTTTTTAAAATTTCCTCAAAAGAAAAAAAACATTGACTTTTTAAAATAGGTAATAATAGTGATTTGTAACATACCTTGAAACTTTCTAATTTGAGTATAAATTTTTTTAATGTCTTTTCTAATTTATTAATTCGAGTTAAGATGTGATTTTATATATGAATTTTTAACTATAATCAGAAAAAATTAAATATAATTTTTTATAAAAATTTTTAACCGTAATAAAATTAAAATTAAAGAATTTTTACTCTAACTCCCAAATATCATTGGCTTCGCAAATCGTGAAATACGGTCCAAAAAGGTTTTTGAATGTGAAGTGGTTCTCTGAGTCAGTGACAAGCGTATCTTTTGGACAGTTTTTGGCTAATACATATTCCAAAATCAATGACAAAAAAAAAAAATGAAAATCTCATAAAATCAAATTATTTAATGCAATAATTAACAAGTCGTTTGAAGAAAAGACCTCACAGGTCACAACTTCCTTTGTACGAAAAATAAAGCTGTATTTACGCGGTCACGTCCCTGCCAACGTGACGTGAAGACGGGTGCCCTTGTAAGAAAGCATAAAATTTTTTGTTCGTTTTTAAATACTATTTTCATTCTCTCTCTCTCTCATAAATTAATGTAAAAAGACCCTCCGCTTAACACAATGACAAAAAATATCATAAAAGGTCCTTAAAAAATATATATCATAGAACGGTCAGAATTCTAAAAGAAAAAAAAAACAACACAAGGATTGCAGAAGTGAATTGAGAAGAGCACAATTAAATGAGAGTTTTTTAGGAGGTTGAGAAAAAATGAACTATCAATACTCATTTATTTTTAATCGTAGATTTGTATAAAAAAATATTTTGTATATTTTTTAATATAATATAATTTTAATAAGATTGAAAATTGAAAACATAAAATAACTAATAGTTCATCTTTTTAGAGAAGC
>NW_010364178.1:0-656 GCF_000414095.1 Morus notabilis
ATGAGGGAGTTTCAGTTGAAGAGGTGGAAGTCAAAGAAGAAGAAGAAGAGGAGGAGGAAGATGGTGATGATGATGACACTCCATCAAGTTTTGGCTCTGCTAATAATAATACAGATAGGAATCCAAGTAAGAATGACCAAAAGGGAAGCCAATCCAGGCCATCTCCATTTTCAACATCTTCATTATCGTTTGCTACTGGTAGCCTCGTCTCCGGAGTAAGTTATAAATCTCAATGTTCCAATACGTCATTTGCGTTTCTTTTCCATTTCATGTCTCATCATCTTTACGATATGTCCAATTAAATTAAATCTCAGGTTACATCCTTGTTACAACAATCATTTTTATCGTGGAAGAAGCGTAGATCAATGGTTAAGGCAACTCCTCCCTTGTGTGCCGAATGCCCTATTGGCTTTCTGCAGAGACCAGATTCAGTTAGTTTTCCTCTGGTGTTTGGAAGCAAGGGAAAGTTGATCACTGAAAGCCAAACCCCTGTACTCCAATCGAAGAACCGCTCCCATGGAAGGATATGTCGGCTGCGTTCGTTATCTCAGATTCCATCGCATCCTTCTGTTCCCGTGACGCCAAAAGGAAGCAGAAAACTGCAGGGAGCAAGAAATCATGCTTGGTTGCACATTGCACCGGAAAGCGAATTAGAT
>NW_010364179.1:0-395 GCF_000414095.1 Morus notabilis
CAGAACAGGGCATCACCACCGGTCAACCGGTGGTGTGCAATCCGGTCGATCGGACCGGTCGACCGGTGGCCTCAGTGTAATCTGGTCGACCGGTGAAGAACTCCAGTGCGAGAAAACCCATGGAAATTAGTTTGAAAACCTGGAAATCCAGTCCCAATTCACAATATCTCAAGAGACAACACCTGAATCTGGGTTCTAGGCACTAAAACAAGTCCAAAGAATCCAAGATCCCCAATTCAAGAGAGGTTTTTCAGAAATCTTACCTTGAATCCTTCTCTTGACGTTGAAAACTCTTTGAAACTTTCCTTTGGTTCGAACTCCGGTTACTTTGAGACAAAACAGGAGAGAGAACCGAGAGAGAGAGTGAGAGAACGAAGAGAAGAGAGAGAGAGAGA
>NW_010364180.1:0-492 GCF_000414095.1 Morus notabilis
AAGGACCTCTTCTTAGCTACCTAAAGTGATGCTAAGCAAATCAAACGGCTTCCACTGAGGAAGCAATTCGAACGACATTATAATTCAGAGATAATCTCCGAATCTATCCAGAACACATTGACTCATTCACATAAAAGATTACAGAATCCATCAAGGTACCACCCAAGGAAGCATTACAAACAAAATGAACCCAATAATGACAAAATCTAAGATGAAATAACCACCCATCTAAGCTTAACATGTTTGATTCGTTTGGACATTAAAAACATCGTTATTACAAGCTACACTCGACATTATTTTGTACATTCTAGACCAAATTTCATTCTAGACCAAATTCCATTCACTTCTGGACATTCAAGAAAACAACGTCATGAGTAGCAAAATCTAAAGATGAAATAACCACCCATTTTAGCTAAACATGTTTGATTCTGTTAATGTTAATTTGGGCATTGAAACTATCCATACATATTACAAGCTACGCTTAACATTTTT
>NW_010364181.1:0-1503 GCF_000414095.1 Morus notabilis
CACTCAAGAAAGACTGATTTTTCATGTGAAAACTGAGATGAATTATTTGCGAGTCCTAATTAAATCATCTGTATAACCCTCGTACTTGGATCTATTGCTTCTTCTTCTTCTTCTTTTTTTTAAAATTCTGAAAGTTAGATCTGTTGCTTGTTAATTATGATTATACAAAAACGAGTCTTTGTTTACAAGTAACTTGCACAGCTTGAAACGTGCAAACATATATTGATCGGGGAATCTATCCACACATGCATACAACATATACACAAATTATATATTCTTTAGTTAATAGATTAATAGATTTTATTGCACCATTACGTCTTACCATCAACCTCAATTTTTTTATTCCGTTTGCCGTTTTATACTTGACCCAAAAAAAAAAAAAAAAAAAAAAAAAAAAACACCCGCAGATATCAAACCAAACGGAGCCTATTTAAATTCACGATATTCTATTATAAATGTATAAATAAAATATATAATTTATTTACATGTTACGTATAAATTATTTACATGTTCTACATGTTACATATAATTTATTTACATGTTTTACCATGAATCTATAACTTTAACTTGAGAATACAATATTTGGAAGAGAATTTGCGTAAAATTGATTATAGATTGTATCTTAATTTATTTTATTATCATATTAGTTGAAAAATATGCCTTTAAGGAGCCGAAGAATATAGTTAACTAAAACCAGAGCCCTCTTGAAAATGTAACATCGGAGTTAAAAAAAAAAAAGAAAATAAAATTTAACTTCGGATTACATAAAATGAATTTTAAATAGAAATGTAGTATGCTTCTTTCTATTTTTTTTTATTTTTCAACAACGTTAAAGAGAAAGAATAAATTTACTTACGTTTGGAGACATTTTAAATTTATGAGTTTCTCTAGTGGGATTAAAAAAAATAAATTATTAGTAATCTTTTACTTTTCAAGTATTAAATTTATACGAAAAAATATTTAAACTGCGTACTTTAATTTAAATGATTTTTAAAGTGCCAAACTCCTTTTAACCTACGAAACTCAAAAAGGAAGCCAGAGTACGGTAAGATGCATTTTCAGGTGCTAAAGAATCAACCAATTCTTTTGCTCTATTCGAGTTGTACAAATGGAAGCATCGAATCCAGCCAGCATGTTGCAATAAACAATTCACGAGAAAATACGTCTCACATTGGGTAATGACGTAGTTGACAAAATTTTAAAAATTATAATTATAATTTAAAACAAGGAGTCAAGGATATTTATATTTATATTTTTTACCTTCTATATTCGATTAATTTAGAAAGTCTACCATATCAAATATGTCCCATGAGGCCATAGGCCCATAGGACTACAATCAATATTTAAACGCATACATTTCTCCGACAACACATGATTTTAACCTTAAAAATTAGCAAATTACCTGTGAAGAAAAAAACAAAAAAAATTCTAAATAAATGACCTTAATGTACTCTTTTTTTTTTTTTTTTTTTTTTTTTTTTTTTTTTTATTTTTTCCGGGGGG
>NW_010364182.1:0-1666 GCF_000414095.1 Morus notabilis
AAGCACATATTGAAATGAAACTGCTGTTAAATTACTATTGAAATGAACAATAAAGGGAACTATGAAGATGCAATAGACATTTTGGCACCGTTGTGTTGAACAGTTTTAATATAATTCAACAGTAAAGCCTCGAAAAACTATTCTGAATCCTCTGTATGTTCCGGCTCTTTTTTTTTTTTTCCTTTTTTTTTTCTTTTTTTTTTTTGGTTTTGGTCTACAATTCAAGGGCTGCAGAGGTTCTTGAGATCCTCTTCTTTTGCATACCAGTTTGGAATAATCTTGGATACATGAGGATAAAGATCCTTGTAGGAGTTTCTGATTGTTCCTTCTGCCACCCCAGTGGCAACGGAGATATCTGCAGTCAATGTTTTCCTTAAATCAAAAGGTGTGGAATTGAATTTTATGATTTGTAAAAGCCCTTTCATGTCATATTTTACAGTTCTACACATGTCGAAAAAGTTTGAATCGTCTAACGTAATCTTTATAATATCAACATTTAATTTTATTAATTTCATAAATACCCTCAAATTTTGTACTCTATTTTAACATGCCTCTGAAGTTTTAAAATGGCTTGTTTCACCCTCTAAACTATGCAACCTATTTCAAAATACCCTATACGTTTGTAATACTAATAATGATGTGGCACTACTTATAATTTTATAAATACCCCTTAAACCACTGATTTTAAGTCAACTTATCCCTTGAATTTTTACTTTAAAAAACTTTCCTCCTGATTTATTAAAAGATTCGGGGGCAAGTTGACAGAAAATATATAGTTCACGGGGCATTTATGAAATAACATTAGTTCAGGGGGTATTTTGAAGAAGTTTACATGCTTCAGGGGTGGTGTGAATGCTTTTCAAACTTCAGGGAGCATGCTGAGTTAGGGTAAAAGTTTAAGGGGCATTTATGGAATTAATCCGTAATTATATTATAAAATGATTAAATGATATTTTCAAAAGCCCCTCAATGAAAAACCTAAACTTCTGCTAAATGAAAAACCTAAACTTCTGCTAAATGAAACCGTGCACTACGTCTCAGAGAACTCAAACATTATTGAATTCCTAAAAGCTTTAGAAACCAAGGGGATAGGAACCTTTGAGAGGCTTTTTATCATCCGAAAGCTGGGTTATAATGTAAATAACTGCTGCTGCGATTGATATAGGGCTCCTCCTGCAGTTTGGATAATAATAAAAGAAAAGGAAGAAAAAAGAAAGAAATTAGTCATTCTGATACGCATATAACAAAATCTAGAAGATCAAAATGCCAGTTTGAGAACAGATCTCGTCATCAAGCATAGTTCCATGAACAGATGATAAATGCCGACCAGTGAAAATAACATATAGCAAAGCTGTACAGATAATAAGCATCGACAAGGGGACATAACATGCAGCAAAAGTGGATGAAAATTTCAGGTAAACAGAAGCAACAAAAACAAAAACCTTCCTATCCGTCCGACTCTACACAGCTTTAACCTGGCAAAACATCCTGCCACCCAATCCCTCGATATTGTCCTTCATGATGGATTATAGAAATAAAACCATCTCAACTAGCTTCTTCTATGCTATTATCCATAGTTTCAAGTTTCATCACTTAAATCTTATTGGATTCCCGCATGATCTACCCACAAATCTACCATACTACGCAAAGAAATTATGTCATCTTT
>NW_010364183.1:0-1121 GCF_000414095.1 Morus notabilis
TTTGCCGACAGAACTAGGGTGCTGCTGTCATTGTCACGTAATCACATATAGCATAATTGCATCGGATTGTAGGGGTCCGATTTCTCTCTCTCTCTCTCTCTCTCTCTGTGTGACATTGGAGGACTTTTGCAGGTGGCATTTAGAACAAAGGTGTTCCACCCAAACATAAACAGCAATGGAAGCATTTGCCTTGATATCTTGAAGGAGCAGTGGAGCCCTGCTCTAACTATCTCGAAGGTTCTTGTCTTATAACCCTGATATTGTGAATATAATTGAAAAAAAAGCAGCACTTATTGGGATCTATAATTAATTGTGGAATGACGATAGAATTACTAGAGCCTATAGGGCTAGTTTTTCTCTCTCTCTTTCTCTCTCTCCCTCTGTGCTTGTGTGTGTCAACCCCTCTGTAGGTGCAGAAGAGAGTGACTTTAAACCTTGTCATTTGTGCACCCTCTTTAAATTATATACGTCAATGTGCAATCAAAACGTGGTTCATTTGAGTTCTTTAACGGAACATCATGTTTTTTATGAATCTAATTTTGAGTCTTGAATTCAATAGGAGACAAAAGTCTTTTTTTTATTTTATTTTAAATAATCGGTTTATGTTGTGGAGTCAATTATTGTTTGGTTTCTGTCTCCAGGTGTTGCTTTCAATCTGCTCTCTTTTGACGGACCCAAATCCCGATGATCCATTGGTGCCGGAGATTGCTCACATGTACAAGACGGACAGAAACAAGTACGAGACAACTGCGAGGAGCTGGACCCAGAAATATGCCATGGGCTAAAGGAAACATGGTATGTGCGATGGAGGGAAACCTATTATCTCTGAGTATTTAGCCTTGTAGCCCCAAGGATGAAATGTTCTTCCATCACTTGAATCTTGACATTGTCTACGCAAGAGGTCCATTAGCCTATATTGGTTGAAAAATGAAAGAAACACCGGCTATTTTTTAATCAATTGTTTGTAATTGTGATATTTGGAACAATACGTGTTGCATAGAACTAATGAAACTATCCTTGTTTATTTTTCAGTTAAAAAGATAACAAATTTATCATATGCAGCTAAATAGTCATGCCGTATAAATAAACAACTCGAAATGCAGAAATGGGTTTTGAGTTTT
>NW_010364184.1:0-82445 GCF_000414095.1 Morus notabilis
ATTACTTTTATACCCTTAAATTTTTTGCTTGAATGTTGATGGAGAAAATGATAGTTTAGTAATTTTGCTCACTTTAATGAGTTGTTCCCATTTTCTATCCTATTTTCTGCTCACTTGTGGAAAGAAAAAAAATAATGGGGGCTACATATATTATTTTCCACTTCATTTTATCTACCTTTCTCTTTTTTCTTCTACCAAACAACTTACATTTTTATTTTCTCTCTTAAAAGTCATCCACCTTCTTCCTTCTTTCTATTTTTCTTTCCTACCAAACATACTCTGAAAGTCATCAGAGCCCTTTGGAACTACAGCTAGTCTTTGAAAGTAGTTGCTGCTGTAATTAATGCACCATTATATGTTGGAAAAAAATGGCCTTTCGAAGCATCGTATTGACTATTGTGGTTTAATTTTGAGTGTGGCCCACTCTCTATTAATGATTGGTGAAGGTGGATTTTTATTCGTGATGATATATTTATATATTTAAAATGATACACGAATAAATGAGAAATTGGTACTTAAATTTTTATTAATGATAGGTGAATATGGATTTTTTTTCGAGATGATATATTTATATATTTAAAATGATACACGGATAGATAAATGAGAAATTAACACTTAAATCTTTATTAATGATCGGTGAAGATGGATTTTTGTTCGAGGTGAAATGTTTATATATTTGAAATGATACACAAATAAATGAGAAATTGTGGGACTCAAAACAAAATGAAGAAAAAAAGTGATTGTCTCACTTGGTAAAGAAATCAAGGTCCATTCGTGCTTACGAGTGATTGGCATTTCATTAAGTTGAAAGCATGTAAGCAAAGAATCTCTCTCTTGCGCGTAAGAGCGTGCAAATCACGGAGCCCAAAACTAATTCTGGGATTTAAATCCAGAATTAATTAGTATTTTATTTCAATTTTTGTTGTAAATTCATTTTTGTAATTTCCACTTTATTCTATTTCTCTAATTTCTATATTACACTAGTTGGACTCTACGCACGTGGGGAATAAATAATCGTGTGTTGAGTTTTAACTACAATAAAAAAAATTATAGTAAAACAAACTATATCACATGAATATAAAATCTGAAAAAGGAACTAAAATGAAAAAATAAAATAAAATTTTAAGGCAATGAATCAAAAAAAGGTAATAGAGGAATAAAATAAAGAAACAAATAAGTTTTATAGCAAAACAAACTAAAATAGAAAAAAAAAATAAAGTTTTAGGGAAAAATTTTAAAAATGAGTCAAAAAAGGACCAAAATAAAGAAATATATAAATTTTAGGGTAAAAGAAACTAAAACGGCAAAAAATTATAATTTTCAGGGAAAAATAAAAATAAAGGTAAAAAAGGCTCAAAAATAAAGCTTTAATACAAAATGGACCAAGATAAAAAAAATAAAGTGTAAAGTTTCATGGCAAAATTTTTTTTTGAAAAAAAAAAGTCAAAAAAAGATCAAAACGAGAAAATAAATAAGCTTTAGGATAAAAAGAATCAAAACAATGAAAACAAAATTAGAACTAAAATAAAAAGGGTAAAAATGGACTAAAATAAATAAATAAATAAATTTTAAGGTAAATAAATAAGTTTTTCCGATTGAAATTTCCTTTCTTCAAGGGATTATTGGTATTCATTAGCTCATGCATTTCCTTTCTCTCTGTTTTTTTTTTCTCTTTCTTTCTTCTTGCGTTTCTCTTCTCCACAATTAGTGCTGAAACTTTAGACGGACAGCCCGTGACCACTCAAAAAAACCAAACTTGTGCCCATTACCCGAGCCCACCCGAGGCCGACCACCACCTTGAATGGGCTTCGGGCACGTCTTAGCTACCAGAAGCCCAATCGGGCAGCCCGAGCCTGCCCAGGCTGGCCGAATTTTTTTATATATTTTATAATATATATATAATATTATTTATTAATTGTATTTGTATATAAATAATTATTAAGATATTTATTGTAAAAATTATATAAGAACTATAATTAACATTAAAATCACAAGTTTTTAAAAAAATTGTGAGAGATTTGAGAGATTAGGAGAGATTGAGAGAAATTGAGAGAAATTGAGAGAAATTGAGAGAGATTGAGATAAATTGAAAGAGATTGAGAGAGTTTGAGTGAGGAAAATGTTTGGGGGATGGTGGGGTATTTATATGGAAATTTTTGGGTTAAAGAAATTTTTTTTCCCCCAAATTCAGATTCAACGGCTATTTTTTTGTCAACGGCGGGGGGGGGTCGGGCCGGAATGGGGAACGGGAAAAAAAAAAAACGGGGGGTCGGGTTCGGGCCGAAATGGGCAACGGTAAAAAAAAAAAAAGAGCCGTTAGTGGTCGGGCTTTCAGGCGGCGGTTCGGGTCATGCGCCAACGGTCAAAAAACTTGCCGTTGATCAAGCTGCGGCCTTCTGGCAATTCAGGCCGGAGGGGAGAAAATAAAAAAAAAATTTAAGAGTTCGACAGTCGGGGGCTTTCATCAGTAGCGGGCTTCAGCGACTCTAACTTTTCTCGGGTAGACGGAGTCCAAAAACTTGCTTGAACAGGCGGCCTTGTGGGCCTACCCATCGAGCCTGAAAAATTCGGGCTTCGGGCAGGCCCACCGACTCAAAGTTCCATCATTGTCCACAATCATCAATCGACATAGGCATCTCTTCCTTAGGTCTTCATTCGGCACACTCATAACCCCAATAGAAAAGCTTATTTTATCTCTATCATCTATATATATATATGTATATATAATATCATATCACAAGCTTCAAGAATTTCTATTAGATCAAGGAACCGGTCAGATCTTTCATTTGGGTGAGTTCTCGATCTTATTTATCCACAACCACATATTTGTATGTGTATTTTGTATGTAATATATTTGTTTGGCAAAAGTTGTTGTCCATGATTTGTTTTGTTAGTTTTCTTTTGTTTTCTTTTTCTCTTAATACATGACTGTTATTAGTTAAACTTGTTAGTTTATCAATCTATTTTAAAAGTTTAAGTTAAAAGCTTAAGCTATCGGGAGGTGAGCCAATAATAATTTTTATATTTTAACATTCTCCCTCACATGTAGGCTGGACAATGAGCAATCGTATGGGTAAATTAATTAGAAAATCCAACACGTAAATATTTAAGCTCAAAATATATTAAAAACCCAACACATGATGACAATTTAAATGTGGATAAAGAGTGTAATTACAAGAGTTTGAACTCAAAATCTCTCGCTTTGATACCATATTAATTTACTAATTCATCCCAAAAACTTAAGTTAAAAGCTTAGGCTATTGGGAAGTAAACTAATAATAGTTTTTATACTTTAATACTAACTTTATTTTCTAATGTATATATCAACCAAAAGTCTTATGTGTATGGAGATATATGTATTGTCTAGATCCTGGAATGTTTACAAAAAAATAAATGTGTTTTGTTATTTATATGAATTTAATGAGAAATGATTTTAACTTTACGAAAGTTTGCTCTCACGAATTTCATGAACGGTTTATAGTAATTTTTTTAATCAAAATTCTTAGTATTACATGACATGGTCAAAAAGAAAGCACAAAATTACTTCCTCCCAATTTATTATGTCCCTCCACTTCATTTGTTTTTTATCCTCACTCTCACAAACTTTCCCTCTTTTTCTCAGTCCATTTTCATTCCTCTGCTTCAAGTCATCTTCCCCTTTCCAACCTCTTTGTCCACCATTAATTAACAACTGAAAGCTCCATTATAAGGTAATCTTGATATCTTTTTATTTTATTTTTTATTTTTTAAAGTGATCTTTTCCTTTTATTTTAGATAACATTTTGATATTTTTTCTAGCAAAAAAAGATAAAATAGTTGGATTTCTTTTTTTTTTTTCCTTTTTTCATTTATGTTTTTAGGAAAACATATTAACTTCCATTAATCTATTAGCATTTATATTAAATTTTCAGAACATGATATGAATAAATATGAGAATAGACGATGCTAATAATATGATTTTTATGTAGTTTATTTATTTTTTATTTATAGTTGGACAAAATAGTCGAGATTATATCTATAATTATTAGAATCAATTTACAATTTACTTGATAGTAAAAATGGAAAAATATGACAAATGCCCCTTAAATAGTACTATTAAGAATTTTTAAATCCCAATATTAGCCTTATGACTTTTGCCCATTTGAACTAAAACAAGTCAAATGCCCAACATGTCTAATACCAAAATCATTCTTAATGGTCAAAAAGTAGATTATCACAGGAAAATTACCGGTCACCGTCGGAGACAATCTCCGGCTACCACGCTGGTTGCCGATGGGTCTCTGATGACGATCATAATTTAATAAATTATGTTCATAATATGTTAAATTACTGCCGTCGACGGGTCACCATCGACAATCATAATTTGATAGATATATTAAACTGTATAATTTCTCTTTCTAAAAACTGTGTTGCTAGTTATTTATGTCTTTAATTAATAGTTTTTTTTTTCAATTGGAAAATTTGAATTTATTACTCTGTTAAAGTTGGTCTTTATTTTTTTTTTCTGGGGTTATCTTAGTGGATGCCTATGATTAAAAAAGAATCCATTGTTTACTATCATGCATACGTATATGTCTGCATTTACATATATATAACGTATATGTCTGCATTTACATATATATAACGTATATGTCTGCATTTACATATATATATATATATATATTATACTTTGGCCTCTGTTTTTTCTTTTCAATATCGATCGTGAAAACTTTTAAGAATTTAGTTGGCAATTTGTTGGCATTGCTATAAAAATTTAAAAACAGGTACATTGGTAACTTGTGCTTATGAAAAAAATTAGAGGCGATTTTGGTTGCTTGATTACTTCGAATATGGAATGTTTTTTGGAATGTTTTTATTGATGGAAATCATGGAAAGCACTGTATGATTCTGTATTTGGAATGGTTGACAAATCTGAATTAATGAAAGAGGAAAACTAATCACGTAGAGTATCAAGCTTGGTTTATTGCTTGGTGATAATATATATATATATATATATTCCTTGTACGTGAAGTGGTTTTTGGCTTGATTGATGAATGATTTAGAAGGTGATGTACATGAAGCAAATATGGAGCTGATTGGTTTGACTTTTGGTGGTTAATGATGGGCTCTATGTATGAAAAGAATCCTTAGAGGAGAAGTTGCTTTATTTAGGGTGATTTTGGTGAAAGAATAGATGGGACTATAGACCAATTTAGAGCGTATATATTTGGTTTGTAGCCATGAACGTGGGAGAGCTTTTGAATGATATATTCTGCAGCAAAAGGCTGCTTTGATGCTCATTGAGTGAAAAAAACAAAAAAGTGATTCTTTGGGAGAAGAATGATACCTCCTTCTGGGAATCAAAAACAGGTATCAGTATCACCCCTTTTGAGCGGGTGAGTTCTCCAGAAAAGAAAGCTTAGGAAAGGAAATTTTCAGAGATAGGAGGAGAAAAAGGAAGATAGAAATTCTATTTCATTCATTCGTTGATTCTTTCTCAGCAACCAACTCCCCTTTTAGCTTGCCTCTGGCGGTGCTAAGGGCGTTGATAACAGAATTCAGTTACAAAAATCCTTAACAGAATCCAACTCAGTAAAATAAGAAAATAGAAATAGCAATATTCCAAATCATGGCTTTCCTAGAATATAATCCTTGTATTTCCCTGGAATCTTCGTGGGCCTCACTGCCTTGATGTTATTCTGGGCCTCCTCCTGGGCTGTGGAAGCTGGCAGGCCCTGCTCAGGTGGTCTCGTAGGCAGAATTGGGTCTGAGGTCGTATCAAAGAATGTATTGCTTTCGGGAGAAAGTTTTTAAAGACGAGTAGTGCTCGCTGGACAAAACCACTAAGAGGATTCTCCATAGCGGCGACAGCATCAATGAATGAGTCTTTGAGTGTGTAAGACCGATTGGTGTTTGTAATCTCTTTATCTTAGTAGATTGTTCACTGCCTGTACGTGGCCCCGCAGAGTAGGTATGCGTACCGAACTGCGATATCATTTCTGGTGTCTTTTATGTTTTCGCATTACTTTTCTGCACTTATAATTTGTTGCTGCTGAATAAAAAAAATGTATCTATTTACACGTACCTGTCATCAGTGTTACAACTAGTGTTATAACAATCTTTGTGATACCGACCGAAAAACAGACCTAACAAAAACGATTGTTTGCTTTACAATAAAAAATAAAAAAAACCCATATCAGATCACACTCCAGATGATGAATTGCCTTGGACATCTTCTCTGATGAATTGCTTAAGATCATGGTTTGGATTTCCTTTTGATCTTTTGTATGTATGTATGCATTTTTTTTTTTTAATGCTTGTAGGTATTCATGAAAAGTATGACCAATAAGTGTGTGTATATACTTATATATATATATATATAGATATTATAGTATGTCTTTTTATATGCATACAATCGTCCATTTAATATTATTATTTATTGTAGTTCTAATATTTTTTCCTGATTAATCATCTGAACAGATTTCCTAAACATCAAGTAAATATAAAATCGGTTCCTCGAACATCAAGTGTAGATCATCAACATCGATCAATCATATTAATGGGGCGTGGAAAACTGCCACGGAGGCTAATACCAAAGGAGAGAGCACGAAGAATAACATTAGAAAGGGCACATTTAGAACTCGTTTTAAAATAATTTTATTTTTTGTATGAAAATGAAAATGAAAACGTTTTCAATCTCAAACATAAATCATTTTTGAAAATGCGTTTAGTAGTTTTATCAAAATATTATTTTTAGTGTAAAAAAACCCATTAATGTCTCTCTTTGCTCGAGAGAAGAGAAAATGAAAACAAAAAATGAAAAACGATTTAATCATTTTTTATTTTTTTTTTCATTTTACACTAAACTAAAAAATCGTTTTCATTTCTTTTTTTGTCTTTATTGCGTCAAACGCCATTTTAAAATCGTTTTTATTTTTTCTTTTTTGAAAAATGTGAAAAATAAAAACGGGATCAATTCTAAACATGACTAAAAAGACATCATCTACGACACCACAAACCAACTCTCTGATCATCCTCATCAACATCATTATCATCATTATCATTATCATGATCATCAAGTACATGCCGTTGATCAGCCTCTTGATCAGTACTATTCACCTGGCCAAAGCAGCCTCACGAAGTGGAGAGCATAATCGCCAATAGTGCTCGGCTTACAAAGCTAAAAATAAAAGCTAAGGGCGTTGATAACAGAATTCAGTTACAAAAATCCTTAACAGAATCCAACTCAGTAAAATAAGAAAATAGAAATAGCAATATTCCAAATCATGGCTTTCCTAGAATATAATCCTTGTATTTCCCTGGAATCTTCGTGGGCCTCACTGCCTTGATGTTATTCTGGGCCTCCTCCTGGGCTGTGGAAGCTGGCAGGCCCTGCTCAGGTGGTCTCGTAGGCAGAATTGGGTCTGAGGTCGTATCAAAGAATGTATTGCTTTCGGGAGAAAGTTTTTAAAGACGAGTAGTGCTCGCTGGACAAAACCACTAAGAGGATTCTCCATAGCGGCGACAGCATCAATGAATGAGTCTTTGAGTGTGTAAGACCGATTGGTGTTTGTAATCTCTTTATCTTAGTAGATTGTTCACTGCCTGTACGTGGCCCCGCAGAGTAGGTATGCGTACCGAACTGCGATATCATTTCTGGTGTCTTTTATGTTTTCGCATTACTTTTCTGCACTTATAATTTGTTGCTGCTGAATAAAAAAAATGTATCTATTTACACGTACCTGTCATCAGTGTTACAACTAGTGTTATAACAATCTTTGTGATACCGACCGAAAAACAGACCTAACAAAAACGATTGTTTGCTTTACAATAAAAAATAAAAAAAACCCATATCAGATCACACTCCAGATGATGAATTGCCTTGGACATCTTCTCTGATGAATTGCTTAAGATCATGGTTTGGATTTCCTTTTGATCTTTTGTATGTATGTATGCATTTTTTTTTTTTAATGCTTGTAGGTATTCATGAAAAGTATGACCAATAAGTGTGTGTATATACTTATATATATATATATATAGATATTATAGTATGTCTTTTTATATGCATACAATCGTCCATTTAATATTATTATTTATTGTAGTTCTAATATTTTTTCCTGATTAATCATCTGAACAGATTTCCTAAACATCAAGTAAATATAAAATCGGTTCCTCGAACATCAAGTGTAGATCATCAACATCGATCAATCATATTAATGGGGCGTGGAAAACTGCCACGGAGGCTAATACCAAAGGAGAGAGCACGAAGAATAACATTAGAAAGGGCACATTTAGAACTCGTTTTAAAATAATTTTATTTTTTGTATGAAAATGAAAATGAAAACGTTTTCAATCTCAAACATAAATCATTTTTGAAAATGCGTTTAGTAGTTTTATCAAAATATTATTTTTAGTGTAAAAAAACCCATTAATGTCTCTCTTTGCTCGAGAGAAGAGAAAATGAAAACAAAAAATGAAAAACGATTTAATCATTTTTTATTTTTTTTTTCATTTTACACTAAACTAAAAAATCGTTTTCATTTCTTTTTTTGTCTTTATTGCGTCAAACGCCATTTTAAAATCGTTTTTATTTTTTCTTTTTTGAAAAATGTGAAAAATAAAAACGGGATCAATTCTAAACATGACTAAAAAGACATCATCTACGACACCACAAACCAACTCTCTGATCATCCTCATCAACATCATTATCATCATTATCATTATCATGATCATCAAGTACATGCCGTTGATCAGCCTCTTGATCAGTACTATTCACCTGGCCAAAGCAGCCTCACGAAGTGGAGAGCATAATCGCCAATAGTGCTCGGCTTACAAAGCTAAAAATAAAAGAATAAAAAAATAAAAAAATAAAAAAATAAAAAAATAAAACTCGTCTCTAAAAAAGATTTAGAAATCTTCGACTTGAAAACTCAAATTTAAAAATTTTTAAAAAATATTACATTTCAATTAAAATTAAAAATTTAAATTTATGAAGTGAAACACCTAAAAAGATCATGATGCTCAATTATGGCACTGGTCAATATCATCATCATTATAATGATCAATTTGACTTGTTATGGGACAATCGGATTGATGGATTCACTTGGACAACAGAATCAGTTATACGTCAACAACCACTGGACGGATCGTTACAATAATAACATGATGATCATGTGCATGACACCGCATGATAAGTACTACTGTGATATAGATCATTATCATCACAATCATCAGTTTGGTAGTATCTTGATGGATCATCATATGGGTACCTCCTTCCAAACGTTGTCCGATTATCATTATAACTATAACAATAATCATATGGATATATATATATATATGGATATATACATATATTTGTAGTGACGTGACATAATTCACGTTAAAAAATGTATTAAAATTTTACATTAACAGGAGATATTAGTATGTTCTACTTAATAATATGAGAATAATTTTCTCTTCAACTTAATTTTGTTAAGTTATTTTAAGCTCAAAGTTCATAGGCTCTACTTCTTGCATTAATTTGCAATAGGATCTCCTTTTGGTTTAGGTAAAGCTTTTATTTGATTAGCAAGAGTCTCTCATGTGTTGGTTTGAGGCAAAAACATGTATTACATTGCGACGTGTATATATATATATATACATACGTTTTTTGTCCTACATAGGTCGTTACCACACTAGGAGAGTAATCCATTTCAAATTCTCTCATTAACTTCACCAAAAACTAATTTCCAATCATGAAAAAAATCAAGTCTGGTTTAGTTTTATGTCCCCTTCATTTACATGAAAATAAAGTTTTTTTTTTTTTTTTTTTTTTTTAAGATTTCTCAAACGCGTGAGAAAATCAATCAACTTTTCAAATTTGCATTTGCAAAAGATGGAGGGCCACAAATAAAGTTTGGTATAAAAAATGGTGAAAAATTCTGTTTTATAGAAGCATATTTAGGCGCGATCTCTTTCAACCTGCAGATTGACATAAACGACATAAAATTATAGATAACCATATTCCTGCAGCACTTGGTTTACAAACACGTCAATGCCTTGGAGACCTTTACATGAAAGAAAATAGAGGAATGATTTTGTGGAGGAAAATGGAATTTTAGATTGTTTAGTAGAGAAGAAATGAGGAATAAAGGAAAATAAAAATTTATGGGACCCACCAATTTTTTATCCTTCTAACTTTGGGAAGAAAAGAGGAGGAAAAAAATTTGATAAAAAAATGAGATGTAAAATAATAATTTTAACCTTCACCATTCATCATATTTTTATTTGTATTGGGGTATTATTATAAAATGCCTTAAATTTGACATTTTCTTTTCACTTTTCTCTCTCTTCTACCAAATAACATGAGAGAAAATTATTTTACTTCCTTCACCTAAGTATTTTACTTATCTTTCCGTCATCTTTTCTATCCATCCTACCAAACATAGCATTAAGAGGTCACAAAGCTATCATATAATCTCTCTTTTACATAATAGTCTGTTCTTTCACATCTATAATAATACTCTCAATGTTACAACAAACTCACTCATCATTAAACCTACATGGGTGGATGTTTAAACTATTGCCATGTTAATTAATGATAAGAGATTGCATCCACCAATGTTAAAATGAGAACTCACATGTCACGTGAATTGATACATAAAAATTAGGATTTGAGTTGGTTTCCCTAACATTACTCGTACCACAAAACCTACAAAGTTGACGATTCTTTTGCCATCGTTTTTCATAGCTAATCCAAGATCTGCAAAAAATCATCAAAAGTTAACAACATATTCACAGAAGACGATGTAACAAGAATGGCCAACTCCACCACTAAAAACTTAGCGATGCTGGAATGAGAATGGTAATGGTAATGGTAATGGTATGGAATAGAATTGAATGAAAAGTTGAGTTTTTTGTTTGGTTAGAACTTTGCCCTACCATTTCCCAAATACTTTTCGATTCATGACCTTCTTTTCTTCCTTTAAAATCAAATCAACGGGGGCATAATTCTTACAAAATAGCACAAAACTAAAGATAAAGATTGAGGGCACATTTCTAATCTTCTCTATAATAATTAGCAACCTAAAAGCAGCCCCAACAACGAGACCAAACAGGCCCTTCGCATCCTTGCACTACTATGTAATTGGTATACTAGTTGACTTCAGAATTTAGAATTCCCATTTTACGTATTGCCTTGGTACTAAGATTTTCTATGTTTTTCTACTCCTCTCTAGTTTGTCCCCAAAGACAAGGTCTAATACTTTTGTTGCTTTCAAATGATCATAAGCTTTATTCAGAATTAAGGTTGTCATAAGAACATCCACTATTGTTTTGTGCAACTTTTGATTTTTACAGAAATGGACTTGTCAAAGATCAAGAAGTTCTTTGTGACAGTTTTGAGGATATTTTTGTTTGGTTAAAAGACTTTCAGAGGCTATTTCTGGGGCAAACAACAAATAAGAAGTTTCCAGTTGACCTTTGGAGTTGTGAGATAGTTTTCTTTTCATTTTTGAATGCATATGGATATTTTATCAACAAATGTAGTTAAATTTACTTGAGAATACTAATTTGGAGTCGAAATAACCAGCTTGCAGTGAATAAGGTGTTGGGTTAAGTCCCCATCAACAGTCAAATATCTGGTTCCTTTGCAAACGATGTTCAGAATCAACCGTTTAGATCAAGAACAGCGTCAAAGGGATCGAAAACAGCTAATTCACATAAAACTATCGAACCGGCCCAACCACCAACCAGAGCTGTATGCATTATAGCATTATATAGAAATCGATCGGCCGGCTAAGAAACAAGCCTTTAGATGTCCGGGATCGAAAACAGCTAATTCACATAGAACTATCGAACCGGCCCAACCACCAACCAGAGCTGTATGCATTATATAGAAATCGATCGGCCGGCTAAGAAACAAGCCTTTAGATGTCATCCACTCTCGCAAATCGAAAACTAGTATCAGAAAATTTTTACGGAGAATCTAAATAGAACCTGTTCCTTCATAGTAAACTATAAAATTTCAGTTGTACATGAGCCTAGAAACAACAATAACTACATAGAATCTGCTTACAAGTTACATCAGCTTACTCTTCCAAAATACCAAAGGGTTAAACTGGAAAGAAAGATCAGAAGCAAATATTATACGCAACAATTAAATGCAATGCCTAAGTTCATATGTACAATGCTCAATTCAGTGTCAATTAATAAAATAAAAACTTAGGCCCTCCACAGAATCTACAATGCTCAATTCATTGTGGTATTGACACAAATATATAGGGCACTAATTTCATAATTAGATTAGAAAATTTTAGTCTAAAAACAATTAAGTGAAACATTGCTCCAAGTTAGTGATTTTAGTTTTTATTTTCTCACGCCCGAGACCAAACAATGGTTTTAGACAGATTCTCTACCGTAGTTCCCATCATGGGCACCACTGTTTTCTTTACTAAGCTTAGACTTTGGCAGCGAAGAGGCTTGTCGAGACGATGCTTTGGTCGACTGCTGCTTTAAATTGAGGTAAGTGTAGACAGTCATACCAGCAATAGCTGTAAATGCGCCACAGATGCTTGTTGTGCCAGGATTGGAACCAAAGAGGTAATAGTTTCCGAGAAGAATGACGCACGTTTTGAACTGGCCAAGAACAACGTGGGAGACTGCAGATGTAGCCCTGTAACATTGACAGAAGAAATTAAGAACTAGGGAGGAAATGAGAATCAAACAACCGTCCAACATAGGATTTAGCATGATATTCTTTTTGGGGAAAAAAATTTAAATCGAATATGGGATACATGAAAAGAAACTTCCGGTCATCATTGATTGACGGAAGATTAGCAACAACTGTTGCAACCATGAAATCTTCAGACTACTTAGATAATAGGTACTAACAAGTAACAATATGTCAAAATGTTCCAAGACGGTAAAACATGCCACGCCAAATTGCAAGTGTGACTGAAAAACTTCATAGATCTGAACTTGATTATATAGAACAATTTTAAAAGATGTTATACAAGCTTGATCCAATAGAATGTACATAAACACACATACCCAAGTGCCAAAGCGCCTGACCACTGAAGCAAGAAACCAAGAAAGGCTGACGTGACAATCGCCGATGTGTTAATTAAGTTCCAATTAAAGGAGAGGACACCGGGCGGGTCTAACCAAGGTATTAACGCAACCAGGAAAAACAAGGTGATTGGTGTTGTCTTCCACATTAGCCTGTCCAACAATTCATCTTAATTAGAAAACAGAAACCACAACTAGTGTTAGGATATCCGCATTAATAATACTTCTAAATAACTTTAGCATTAATAACTAGAGAAAAGGTTATTATGTGAAATGCATACGCTAAAGCCGTCCAGTTCTCCTGCTGTTGTAAACTGGACCAGAGGATCTTGTTGACCGCACTCGGCACTATCCATGCTAATGCTACACAAGCGCCAAAAAGATGGAACTGTAGATCTGTTACCGTCGCAACAGCGACACCTATAGATACTACTGTAAGTGCTAGAACCTGAAAGATTTAAAGGTAATGACTCAATATACAAAAGAAGAAGAAATGCCATTTCATTATTGGTAGCACATAGCTGCTCGTTAACAGCGTAAAACGAAAACCATAACAAGGGAAACAAGATTTATAACTAAGTGAACTTAAATATAACCATGACCTTATGTTCAAAGGATTACTTTAGCATCATAACCAAAGGAACAATAGAAAATTCAAAAATTGATACACGAGGAAAGTGCTTTAATGATTCAGGTAAAACTTCTAGGCATTTATGTTTATAAAGTCTAGAGTTTCCATTAAGTATATGTTTCAGTGTGTTTACAAAACATGTAAACAACTCAACTTGAACTTCTTCCATTCCAGGTCACCAAATCTCGTAGGAATATGAAAGTTTTGTTTTCTCAGATAAAGCATATTTCTTTAGGTTCACAAATAGTTGAAGCATGACAGAGATTAAGCAATAGTTTAACAAAAGACACAATCAATAGAGACATTGACAGAAGCAGTTATACGCACAAAAAAAACACAGAAAAACAAAAAAAGGGACGAAAAGAAAAAAGTGTGGTGAGATAGAAGCAAATACCTTGGAGAAAGAAACTTTCTTTTTATACAACAAAAATTCGGCCAGAACAATTGATGGGGTGACTGCAATCTTAGACATCTGATAAAAACCAACGCTGAAGATGCACGTACAATTGCACACATATGTTAATTTCAGCATACCAAAGTGAGATATTTCATCAATGAAAATAGAAATGAAAAAATCGCACCTATTATACTTTAAGCTAACATTAGCAAGGCCAGTAGACAGAGCCATAACAAAACCAAGAGCAAACAAAGTAGATGAACGGGTCGGCTTTGAGGGAGAGGCAGGGAGAATAGAAAATGCATTTAGGACTGCCATCAATAGCCAGCTTACAACATAATGAATGAATGTGAGGAGTATAGGAAACTGGAATCCAACATTCTTAAGCACCTGAAGAAACAAATAAAACCGAGCAAATGACCAACTGGCAAGCCACCATTTTTCGATTAAGCGAGATGTAGTTTAGGTTACAAACCAATTTATTCATGAAAATAATGCCAACAGCAACCACAAAATTGAAGGTAAGAGCGGCAGCAGGACCACATAATCGTTGCTGCTGGCGTCTTGCACCTTCCAATGAGCGAAGCTCATTGAAGAGTGAGGCTCGTAAGTCTTCGAGAGCTCTTCCTGTAAGGACCAAAGTAGAAAGGCGAATCATGTGGTGAATCATGTGATGAGGAAACTGAGGTCAATATTTGCAAGAATCATTTTAATAATCTATAATCATAAATAGATTGCCACTTCATTATATTATGAGAACATGAAAGAATTTGAAAAGGTCAACTAGAGAAATTACACTAGATCAAAGTATATTTAAAATTATAGCTACCATAGTCAGCAGAACGGCTTATATATTTAGCTCCAAGAGTTATTATCATCTTGAAATTCACTTTTAGGTAAAATAGGATTGATCCATTGTCAAAACTACGTCAGAAAAAACGTTTAACTTTAAAAGGATAAAAGGGGTAGTACTTTACAAAGAAAGAACAAAGATAAGAGAGCCTAATACCTACAAATTCCGTATATAAATATCTGCACAACCAATGATTAATAATTAAATTTGATCAAATGAAACCAACAAAAAATTAGCTTTTTGGAGCTTAAAAAAAAAAAAAGTTGACCTCTTGGTCTAGTGGCCCTGGGGTTTTGGGTTTGGGGGATGCGGTTCAATTCCGTGTTGTATAAAAAAAATTTGCAAATATCAAACAAAAAGGCAAGGTTCCTTCAAATTCTAAACAGATATTGCTCATACAAAATGTATAAACTTCATAAAAAGTTCAAACAAACTAATTTTCAAACCATTCAAAAGCAATAGAGATCGCCCAAAAAAAAATACGAATTAACTAAAAACTGTTTTTGACTCTTAATCATCTTAAGGCATCTTTCAGACCCAGATCAACAAAAACAGGGAAATCTTCATAGCTAAAGAAAATGAAAATACCCAAGAAAACCTCACATTGTGAATTAATTAAGCTTGTGCAACAAAAGTTATGCACAAAACCGAAATGACCCAAATGATGTATTAAGCTTTCTACCAAAACAAAATGATGGATTAAGCTTGTGCAACAAAACAACCACAAACTCAGATAACCCAAATGATGAATTAAGCTTGTGAAACAAAATACCCACAAATCCAAATGAACAAAAAAAATACGAACTTGAAAACAAAAAAAACGAAAAAAAAAAAGAAGTAAATAATGTTAATGAGTTATAATAATAACAGTACCTCTTTCACCGGCATCACTGTCTTTGCGCTTGAGAATCTTCCTAACATCTTTCCTTATTAAGAAATGAAACATTGTACATCTACAAAAGCATTCCCTTTCACTCTCTCCCCACTCTAAATCACTTTTTATTGCTTATTAACCCCAAAAAAAATCACTTTCTGGGTTTTTTTCTCTCTTTTTCTTTTTTGCTTCTAAAAACCCAGCTATAATGGAGAATGGAAGCTAGAAAGAAGAGAGAGAAAGAGTAAAGAGAGAAGAAGAAGAAGAACAGTGAAAATGGAGAAGAACAGTAAGAATGGAGAAGAAAGAACTCAAGCCCAGTGGAAATCCAAATAGAGAGTCTTCTTTTTATTTTTTACATTTTTAAGTTAAACTACCGTTTGGGGAAAACAGGGTACAGGACAAATAAATTTTATTGTATTTATTTATTTATTTATTTTGCTTTCCGACATAGCACAAAAGAGATATTTTTCTGAGTGAAAAAAAGTTTTTTGGAGCTCCAAGACAAAGAGAGAGAGAAAAGGGGAGTCGCCACGTGGGCTAATGTGAGCGGCGATGGCGGAAAATTGAAGATGTCGGGAGTGAAGTGAGAGAAAGGCTTGAGCAAATCACGCTGTGACAGAGAGAGAGAGAGAGAGAGAGAGGAGAGAGAGAAACCGAGAGTTGAGCAATGTTGTTTGTATTGACGTGTGTTTTTTTTTTTTTTTTAAGCTATTATCATTGGTAGCTTTTAGGGCGTGTTTGGTTGGGTGGAAAGAAATATAATAGAATAGAATAAAATTTTAATTTAATGTTTGGTTAAATTTATAAGAAATGAATAATCATTCAAAAGGAATGGTTATTCATCTATTTTGAGTGAATCATTATTCATTTCTCATATGAGAGAAATAGTCATTTTAAGTTCTTTTTTTATTTTTTTTTATAATTACCCTTCAATATTATAATATAATTAAAATATATTATATAGTAGTTATATAATATTGTTATATTATATATCATAATTATATAATAATAATTTTATTATATTATATTACATTTTATATATTATAATATTATAATTATATTAACAATTTTAATAATATTGTTATATTATATATCATAATTATATAATAATAATTTTATTATATTATATTACATTTTATATATTATAATATTATAATTATATTAACAATTTTAATAATATTGTTATATTATATATCATAATTATATAATAATAATTTTATTATATTATATTACATTTTATATATTATAATATTATAATTATATTAACAATTTTAATAATATTGTTATATTATATATCATAATTATATAATAATAATTTTATTATATTATATTACATTTTATATATTATAATATTATAATTATATTAACAATTTTAATAATATTGTTATATTATATATCATAATTATATAATAATAATTTTATTATATTATATTACATTTTATATATTATAATATTATAATTATATTAACAATTTTAATAATATTGTTATATTATATATCATAATTATATAATAATAAATTTATTATATTATATTACATTTTATATATTATATTGATAGATAAAATATTAGTGTTATATATAGCATAAGGGTAAGTTTGTCAACATGAAAATATTCATGTTCCATTCCAGAGAATTCTTAAAATTACAATCAAACAAATGAAACAACTTTCTTTTCCATTTCATTCTCATTCATTTTCCCATTATCATTCTTCCACTGTAACCAAACGCACCCTGAGGGTGTTTTTGATTGGGGAAATGAATGAAAAAGGAAAGAAAAGACTTATGGAATGACCATTGACTTTTCTTCCATTTTAATGGAATTGTCATTCTTCCCTCAGATGGTATGAATGGCGATTCCAATCAAGATTTATCTCTTTTTCCTATTATATCTTTGTTTTTTTCACCGTCATTTTCAACCAAGATCCATCACCATCATCTTTAACCAAGACCCACCACCTCCCTCTGCCCTATTATCCTTCTTCGACCCAGATTCAACGCATTCATTGTTCTGGTGAACTCGAGTTATACTTCTCCGTCGTCATCCCATACCCAAACTACCTCTGCCCAACGCCGCCCACGAACAAATCATCCTCCTCCACTCTCACACAAATCTGCTTACGTCTAGGCCGATGAAACCCACCCCATCCTCTCACATAATCCAAGATTCTAGTCAACCAAAATGGAAAACCCCAAAAAGTTGTCTTCATTTCAAATTCATGAACTAAACAACCAGAAATCTCATGAACATAAAAATCCCAAAAACCCATCAGATTGTTGACTACCATAAATCTCAAACATTGTTGTCATCGTGAGAAGCATAGACGATCTTTTTTGGATTGGAAAAAAAAAAGAAAAAAAAAGCTTCATAGAAAGGTACACATGACACCAACAAAAAAGAAGTAAAACAAGGAGTAAAAAGAAATTCTCTCGCCTCCACTCGATGAGGTCATCTTATGGGTATTTCATGGTTGTGGAGAGAAGAAGAAAATTGAAAAGGAAAAAAAAGAGGAGGGGAGGGGGGGTGTCGAGCCATTATCGCTCTGGGTTTATCTGGCCTTAGGAGTGAGAGAGACGGGGTTAATTTTATCCAAATAAAAATACTCATATTTATTTCTATCGTATTTGTAAAATCTTAATCAAATAAATGAATTATCTTTCTTTTCCATTATATTCCATTATTATTATCATTCATATTACCATTACCATTCCACCACTATAACCAAACACACCTTAAATTTTAGAGTTATTTTTCATTTGTTTTTTTAACTTTAAAAACTCACATTTTATCTTTTAGATTTTAAATTATTCATACTTAACTTGTTTTATTGTAATTTCTGTTAAAAACAAATAGAAAAAAGAGAATAGCGTAATCACGTGGCTTTAGATTTATGTTAAAAAGAAACAAATAAAAATTACATGACTTATCCCTCTATTTTTTTCATCTAATTTTAACATAAATTCTTATAAAAGGGCTTAAATGGGATAAATTTAAAGTTTATGGGACAAAGTGAGAATTTTTAAAGTTTAAAAAATAAACTGAGAATGACTTTAAAATTCAGGAGGCATCATGATAATAATCATTTTTAAGCTAAGTGTTCAATTCAATGTTTTTTCTTTCTTTTTATTTTTTAATTTAATTTAAAACTTGTAAGGTATGAAAAATATTTTGATATCAATATAATTTATTTTAAGAAAACCTTCAATTCTATTCAATTAAATGAAATATTTTCAGTGTGATGGTAGTGTTAGTCCAATAAATGTCTAATGTATTTTTACTAATCATTCTATACAAAAGAAAAAAAAATGTATTTGACGTATTATACGGCCGCCGACCTTTAACCTATACCTATGATTATATATCTTACATAAATATATAATATTGATACAACTAATAATAATTGTTCGTAATTAAACAGACAGTTAAATTATTGATTCTATTAGAGCATGGAGGATTTCTTTGTGCCTTCTTTTTCACTGATGTGTGCGTAACTTAATGAAAGAGATAAAATTGAGCTTTATACAAAATACTTTCAATTCTTTCAGAAAGAAATCCTCCTGTATTGTAGGTTATTTTGATTGATATAATAATTAACTTATTGTCTAGGTCAATCTTCGTCTCCTTATGATCTTCAAATCTAACAATCGAAAGTTAAAGATATGAGATTAAATCACACACAAACACACAAAATAAATATATCTAAATAGATTATCACAATCATAATGAGATCTGAATAGACCAAATATAAATTCCGATTGTTGAATTAGATCTAAAGTGGACTATCTTTACTCATCTTGAAAATGTACTGAGGCTCGTTCATTTCATCAATTCGAGTTTTGTTACAGTAAAAAACCTCTTAGAAACAGTCACACTTAACTTTTTTGTTACAGTAAAAAGTTCTCACATAAAGTTACATCTCAACTCGAATAAAAAAAGTTACATTTATTTGACAATATTACAACAAATGTTGAAAATCTTACAATTTAAAACTACGCCCTTTCGATTTTTATAATAAAAATGACAAATGCGATATTTTGATCAAACGCATGAAATACTTAATAGTATTTTTGTTTCCTGTACTAATTAAAAATTGCAGTTGCAGATTTAGATTAAGCGTAAATCTTTAATGCAAAAGTGCAAAGTTCAAATTAAAAATTAAGTGTTATATCGGTTCTTCTAGAGAAAATTGGTTAAAACATTCAGTGTATTCATCTTTATATATAATTACTATTTAATCTTTGGTTAAGCCTTATTATGTATACCCAAACAAGATAAATAACCTAGCACTCAATATACTTTTCTATTTCTTTTTTCACTTAAGTTATCTACACTTCTCTTGTTATTTTTTTCCCTCTTATCAAATAAAATATTAGAGTTCAAATCTCGTCAGTAGGAATTAGAAAAAGATAAAAATATGTTAATAAAATATTAAAACAAAAATAAATAGGAATTATCTTAAATCTGACACCCGGATCAGTCCAATAAATGTAACTTTTTTTATATCTCGTGTAATATTGCTCATTTGTGTACGTAACACTCATCAAATGTATACCTTCAAATTTGATTTAATATACAAATCTATCACTTATCTCGGTCAATAATTGATTTTGACTTTTAAAATGACTAAACTATCCTTAAGAAAAAGAGAGAAAATAAAACTAAAACTTTTCAACACTAAAAAAACTAAAAATTAAAAATTAAATACACAAAAAAACCCCATTTCATTGGCATTTTGGATTTTTTAAGATTAAAATCATAAGTTTAAAGTTTATTTTTAGTTTATTTCTTACTTTTTTCCATTTTTATTTAAAGAGTACTTTAGGTATTTTATGCTTAAAATCGATAGGTGATTGTGAAAATGTATAAATTTAAATATTAAATTTAATTTAAAGATATACATTTTATAAAATTAAAAATTAAAGGTATAATTTTTTAATAAACTCAAAACACAGTGTATAAAAATGTAAATCTCCTTTGAAATAAATATTGGAGTTGGAGAATTGAGATGGAAATGGTATTTGAGAGTGTGGGTGAAGTTTGAGAATGGTGTGTTGCACACATTTTAACGGGGACCACAGCAACATGATACAAAAGGCATTTTTTTAGGGTATGTTTGGCTGGAGGGAGGGAGAGGGATGGAGGGAGAGTGGTGGAGGGAGAGGATGAATCCCTTATTTGGTGAAAAGGAGAAGAAGAGGGAGAGGAGATGGAGAGGGAGAGAGTCTCTCCCGTGTCCACTATTTTAGATCTATTGATGGAAGGATCTAACTAATTCACCTAAATTTAAATAAAAATTATATTTTCACCTTTTATTAAAAATAATAAAATTGACAATTTAATAATTAAATAAATAATTATCATCTATTTTTTTTAATTCTCCTTCCATCTAACCAGACAAAATAAAGAGACGTTTGATTCATGGATTAGAATTATAAGATTAGAACCATTTTTTATTTACGTGTATTTTTTATGAGAAAAAACACTGTAGCGAACCATGAACCATGATTCGAATCGGGGTACGAATCTCCTAACAAAACAACCCCTAAATGATTACTATAATATTCTCTATCTTTCTTACTCTTTATTCTTTTAACTCTTTATATCCTTTTTACTCTCAATCTCTCTAACCAAACAGAGCCTTAACGAATTCAAGAACTGCAAAAGCTACAAAACTGAGCGGAAAAAAGTAAACCGTTTGTTGTCGTCCAACGTGATACTTGTCAGTCTCCGTTTTACTGTCTACTGACCGTTAACTTTCAAAACGCTTTTTTTTTTTTTGAATTGATCTTTCAGAACGCTTTTAAATCGTTTGTTGCTTTTTTTTTTTTTTTTTTCATAATGCTGTATATATTATCGGGAGGATTAAATTTAAAATAAAAAAATTTAGTGATGAGAACAGATTTGTATACGGTAAACAGTTTTGATCGTCGTATTATTATCAAGTTTCGTTAAAATTTTAAATCATATATCTTTCTTAATCTAATATAATTTTGTTGTGATTTGATGACTTCTTTCTTACTCTTTATTCTTTTAACTCTTTATATCCTTTTTACTCTCAATCTCTCTAACCAAACAGAGCCTTAACGAATTCAAGAACTGCAAAAGCTACAAAACTGAGCGGAAAAAAGTAAACCGTTTGTTGTCGTCCAACGTGATACTTGTCAGTCTCCATTTTACTGTCTACTGACCGTTAACTTTCAAAACGTTTTTTTTTTTTTTTTTAAATTGATCTTTCAGAACGCTTTTAAATCGTTTGTTGCTTTTTTTTTTTTTTTTTTCATAATGCTGTATATATTATCGGGAGGATTAAATTTAAAATAAAAAAATTTAGTGATGAGAACAGATTTGTATACGGTAAACAGTTTTGATCGTCGTATTATTATCAAGTTTCGTTAAAATTTTAAATCATATATCTTTCTTAATCTAATATAATTTTGTTGTGATTTGATGACTTTGTAAGGTGGTTTTTTTTTTTTCATATCTTAATGCATAATTCTACATATATTATTAATGGTGATTAACTGATTATCATTTCACCCTTTTAGCCAATTGCAAGTTCATATATTAACAGTCGAATTCACTTGTTAAAATATATAATTTTACACAATCTTATACTCGATCTCTAACATATTAAAAAAAAAAAAGTGGTGATTATGATCAACATTGATGATATTTATCTTTCTTTTCTTCGCTTCTGTTTTTTTAATAGTTTATGTGCTATTGAATGCCACTATTTGGCATTTGTTTTATTATTTTTATTTTTCAAAGTAAAACAGCTTCTATGATCTATTCCTTTCTTGGATATTATTACTTTTGACGTTTAACAAATAAAACCATATAATAATTTTAAAGCATATAATACATTGGAAACTAAAAACTTTTGTTGAAATTTTGAGCGTAGAGTCTCAATCTTTTTCTTTTTTTTATTCTTTTTTTTGTCCTCCTCATCTAAAACATCGATTGATGTTCTACCTTTAAGAATCTAGAAAATCATTTTCTGGATTTTTATTTTATCTCTTTCATAGTTTTAACTGTAATCTCGATCTAGATGATTGTACTTTGTTTTAGGAGACATTTGGTTCATGGATTAGAATCATGTGATTATAACCATTTTTAATTTACGTGTATTTTTTGTGAGAGAAAATATTGTAGCGAATCATAAATCATGATTCAAATTATGGTTTGAATCCTCCAATCAAACATCCCTAGTGTCTTTCCATATGGCTTTTTATCTTATTTGTAGCTTCTAAGAGGCAAATCTATTTTTGACCAGACGAAAGTTGACATTGACAATATACATTCGTTATCGAATTTTTTTCTTTTCTTTTTTTTTTTGAAAATGAAAACTGAGCTTTATTTATAGTAGAACTCGATTTTATCTCCTTTACGGCTTACGTGCATGCTAATTGGAAAGAAAAAAAAAAGATACATAATGAAATTCTCTTATTCTTCCATCACAAAAATTAGTTTGATGCTAATGTTTATCATAATGGTTGTTTCTTATTTTTTTGAAAGAGAAAGTATCATTCCAAAAGACATACATAGATAGTAAACCAGACGCAAATAACTAAAGAATACAAAGGTATTTGAACTCGAATAATGACCAAGAATACAAAAGGTATCCGACCTCGAATAATGACCAAATCCCTCAGTAAATCATATGAATCGCATAGACGAACACACATGTTGAGATCCAACAATAGAAATCCAACTCGACATGCAAATATCGAACTTGACAAAGGCTTTTTCAAGAAAACCATTATAGTCGATGGATAAGTCAAGTTAACTGAAAACAAAATACTCAAAACACTAGAGTCACTTATAATACCATGTAACCTATTAGACTTGACCGGCCAACACGATAGAAGAGTGAAGTGTCTTCTTTTGTTATTACAGAACGAAACATACATAAACACTGCAAAAACACACAAAGACGTAAAAAAGACAAAATTAATATCGCCTTTATTACATTAAAATAAAAACTAAAAAAAAAAAGACCAAAGTTTCAAGTGGTACAACAAGATTGTCAATGATAAGCTGGCCAAGATGACCACAAAGAACAGATTGAAAAATCCACGTGACTCTATTTTGATATTTTTATCATATTTGTAGTTGTTGTATGCGTTCTATTTAAAGGATAATAACATCTTTATTAAAAAATTTAATAAATTGATCAATATATGAGAATGCAGCCAATGCCCCCATTATTTGGAAAATTTTTGTAATTTTGATTAAGTAATTGTTATCAACTATAAATTAAGAATACTTTTTTTGAAGCAATTAATAATTACAATAGTCATGTGTAAAAGAAAAGTATAGGCACCGAGGCCAAATTTACTTGTCACTTGCCAGGGTAATAAAGTTTTTTCTTCTTCATATATTCTTTTGACGGAAAATTTGAGTTAATCTTGTTGGAGCCCCTTAAATTTTAGAGTTATTTTCTAAATTTTTAAAACTCTCATTTTATCTTCTAAATCTTAAATTAAGAATGCTAATTACAGACTTTTTTACAGATTCTATACTTGTGACATCACGATTTTCCCCAATAAACTCCTTTAATAAGAATTTTATATACGTCTTTGTATACCAAATAAAAGTTAAACCCGTCATATCTTCTGATTTAATAAATCAACAAAAATAGATTTCGTGGTTAATGTTGCTGTCAAAAACGTTATTGCAGAAGAAGTACAGAGATGGCAAAATATGATTGTTTTTAATGGGTAAATCTGTCTCCTTGGTTTTTTTTTGTTTATTTTATTTTTTAAAGGATTCTTTTTCGTTTTGTTGATATTCTCTGTTGAGACAGAGAAAGAGAGAGAGAAGAAAAGGAGTTTTTACCCATAGATAAAACTCTCTGGATAATTGGATCTATGACAATTATTAAAAAAAAAAAATCTATGACGAGAATGAGTTTTGATGGCACAATTGTAAATAATTTAAAACGAAATGACTTGTTATTAAGGAGGTTTGCTGGGAAAAATATTGTGACATATGTCACAAGTATAGAAAGAGTCTCCATTTAGCATTTTTCTTAGTCACACTCAAGTCTTTTCATATGAATTTCTTTAAAATTAGATAGAAAAAATAATAATTAAACGTGATCACGTAGTTTTTATTTCTTTAATTTTTTATTGAAATTGAAATTGAAATCAAAAGACCATGTGACTATTTAGTCTCTTTTTTTCTATTTGTTGTCAATAAAAATTTCAATAAAAGGGATTAAGTGAAAATAATTTAAAATTTAAAGAATAAAATGAGAGTTTTTAAAGTTGAAGACAAATTAAAAATGACACTAAAATTTAAAGACATTAGTGAGAATAATCCGTGAATATCCGGAAAAGAAAAAAAAAACCTTTATGACGGGACATCATATAATGCAATTTTCTATGATTTTCAGAATTATATTTTTTTCTAGGATAATATCAGAATTAAATTTTTTGTCATATCTGATAGAATTATACCATTTAAATTTTCATGTGATGTTCTAATCCGACAAATTACTATGGATATTGAAGATGACTATATGGTTTTATATTAAAATATAGATTAACTTTTGTTTTTACGTATTGTGTCGATTTTGTCTGCATGCTTCTTTCTCATTCATCGCAAAAGGGAGAAAGAGAAAAGAGAAATGCAATCGGATAAGGAGGAATTGCCAATTAAAACAATATAAACAAACAAATGAATATAATTAAAATTAATAGTTTCTCAAAGCTACCAGAATTATTAGCATGACAAAGTCATCCTGCATGATTGCATACTTAGGGGCCAAGCCGTTTGTGAATTGGAAAATTCTACGTACTTACTTTATTATACCCCCGTCTAGAGAGAGAATTCTTTTAGCCTTTTGACTAAATTTTAGTAAATTTAATTAATGTTTAAGTGTACACGTTAAAAATAATATAGATAAAAAAAGAACTCTAACTTTTAGACTAGATAGTTAAAATTAATCAAATGGTTGAAAGAACTAGTAGCAAGTTTATTATTATTATTATTATTTGAAATTATCCAATGAAAAATGGAAGAAACAGAAATAGATAGTTAGGGTTCCTTATTTTGCAATTTTAAAAAAAATACAATAATAACTAATTCAACTAATGAAGTGGGGGTTATATAGAATTAGAAAGAAAGGAGAAATAGAATATTATTCGACCCATAAAAGAATACAATTAAATATCTCTAATCTATCCACCCTCAAATTCATTATGTTGCGGCAAGAAATTTTGGGAATTTGCCAACTAATAAATGATAACAGAATACGAAATGGAGTGTGACATTGGGAACAAGTAGCAATCTCCATGGAAGAAGAAACAAAAGGCTACGTAATTACACTCAGTGACGGAGTCAGCATTTCACTTCAGTAAAGGCGTACACTAAATTTTTTTTAACAAATTATCTTAATGAGAGCATATAAAAAAATATATTTATTTTAATAGGGACATATATTATTTCAATGGAGACTTAAATGTAAAATTTTAAAATTTTTAAAGATAATATTTTTTTAAAAAAAATTTGAGTGTGGGCGGCTGCCTCCACTTATCTTCAAGTGGCTCCGCCACTGATTACACCACTACAATTTGGGGTATAAACGTCGGTGATTCAACGTCGGTTGCCTGGACTAGACATAGTATGAGCAGATTGGTAGTGATGAAAGCTTGGCATTCAATCCATCGGAATGGCCAACCTCATCAATTCCTAGCCCGGCCGAGACGCACTGGAGAAGACCTTCGTACTTGGAATAAGGAGCATTTTGGGACCATCCAAACCAACATTGGCAAGGAACAACATGGATCTTCGGATGAAGACCTATTTCGTCTTGAGTCAGAAAAGGGTAAATTGGATGAGCTTCTGTGCCATAAAGAGATTTTATGAAAGCAGAAATCAAATACCGTGTTTAGAATTGATATTGTTTTATTTTTCACATTTTTCGAGAAAAAAATGAAAATAATTTTAAATCGACGTTTGTCACAATTAAAGATAAAAAACGGAAATAAAAATAATTTTTTATTTTAGTGTAAAATGAGAGATAAATAAAAAATAACTTTTAGTCGTTTTTTAAATTTTTATTTTCGTTTTCTCCTCTCTCGAGCAAAGAAAGACTTTAATGAGTTTTTTTATATTGAAAAGAATCTCTCTATAAAACTATCAAATACATTTTTAAAAATAATTTTTGTCCGAGATTAAAAATGATTTCATTTCTATTTTCATACAAAAAAATAAAATCATTTTAGAACGAATTCTAAACGCGCCTAAAGATTAGCTAGCTCAGTGATGGGGACCGCAGCACGTGCTTCTTCCGTGTATCTACAGTGGTTAGGCGGCGACGAAATTGGATTAGCCGGGTCAAAGATGAAATGGGGAATCTTTATGACTCACGAGAAGAAATTAAAAATGCCTTCATTGATAAATTCCAGCGCCTTTTCTCTTCAGAGAATTCTAGTTGCCTCAGCCATTTGGAGGATCTAATCCACTCAGTAATTAGTCAAGAGAAAAATGAAGAGCTTTCAGCGATTCCGTCGGGAGAGGAAATTAGGAAAATGGTTTGGAACATGGATCCTTAGATAGCCCCCCGGGTCGGACGGCTTCCCTGGTTTCTTCTACAAACATTATTGGGATATAATCCAAAAGGATGTAATTGATTACATGAGAATTTTCTTCCTCCATGGCCAGCTTCCCGACAACTTCTCAAATATTTAAGGTCAGTTTAATTCGCTGATTCGAGTTTTTAATTTGAGTTGAGATGTAACTTTATGTGCGAGCTTTTTACTTTAGTAAAAAAATTAAATGTGATTATTTCTGAGAATTTTTTACTGTAATAAAACTCAAATTTTAAACTCAAATCGAGAAAATGAACAGAGTCTTATATTGTTCTCATTCCAAAGATAGAGCTCCCTTCATCAACGAATGACTTTAGACCCATCAGCCTATGCAATTTTGTCTACAAGATTGTGGCAAAAGAACACAATTCTCACTCAGGAAGTCATTCATACTATGAGTAAGAAGAAAGGAAAAGGGGGTCTAATGTTGCTTAAAGTGGATATGGAGAAAAGCCATCTTTTACCCCCTTGAAATTTCAAATTCTAACTAAAACTATGTGAAATAACCCAATATATAAAATAGGGAGAAAACTGGAAGCGCCTATAGTTTCTTATAAAAAAAATTACGATGATGAGATAATAAGAAAGGTTAATAATATTATAAACCACCGAACAAATAGATAAAAGACTATATTCTAAATTTACTAGTAAAGATCATATAAATATATCCAATAATCAGATTAAAAAAAGAAGAAAGTATGAAGTAAGCAAAGAGAATCAGGGAGAGAATTTAATTTGCTGAACACAACAGTAGCCACCAATTGTTGAAAGATAAGAATATATATATATATATATATATATATATCGATATGATTTCTCTATTGAAATATAAAAAATATGCAAATTGACACTAAACTGAAGTAAAGAAAGACCATTCTTTTGGATGTTCCTAAAAGTTCTTGGTCAATTACTATATGAAAGTTTGGTCCTTGTTTAGAGTTTGTTCAACTGAAGAAATTTGTAGCCATTGAAACTTCTATTGGTATAAATTGTTAAAGAAAGACAAAAGAAATTTTGGCCTCGTTCATTTTACCGATTCGAGTTTAAAATTTGAGTTTTGTTAAGTAAAAAGTTCTTAAAAACAGTTTAATTTAACTTTTCTACTACAATAAAAAACTCTCACATAAAATCACATATCAACTCGAATTAAAAATTCGAATCGGCGAATTAAGCGAACCATTTATTATCCTTACCTAAAATGAGGAAGTGGTCGTGATATCACACAAAACCACTGCTTCGTAACAAATATTATTTTAACTGTTAAACAGTTCGGCTTCTTGGAATACAGCTATGTATCCACTCATATTATATTATTATTATTATTACTAATTAGTTTAATTAAATCATTCTTAATCTCTATTACTATACTAAAAGAAAAGAAAAATCCACCTTTCTAGCTGTTACTCTCTCTCTCTCTTCTTTATTATGTCCCTTGTTTCGCTTTATTTCCAACAAAATTTTGCATAAAATCTACAAAATTTCAAGAGAGGACAGAATCTGAAATGATATCAACTTTTTATCAATCAAATTTGAATAAACAATACAATCACCGACCTCATTTAATTCTAAAATTAATATAATGAAAAGATAAACTTAATCAAATTTCCATTTTATGGATATTGATGTAGATATGTGTTGTAGATATATGCTAGCATGCCAAATGACAACACTATGAAAACAAGGACACAATAATAAATAAATAAATAAGTCTTGAAAATGTTTTATATTAGGGTGTGAGAAAAATACCTTATTAGTAGGACATATAGGGGTTGTTTAGTACATGTATTAAAATCTAAATTTTGATTATGCTACATCCTCTTACAGAGAATTTGAATAAAAAAAAATTTCGGCAATAGTTTTCTCACAAAGAATTTAAATCAAAACCCAAATTATATCTCAAATACACTTTCCAAATGAGTCCACATAAATTATAGGTATACATTAATCTTATTGGTTCGGTTTCAAAAAAGTCTTGATGAATGATATATGTAACAGTTCAAAATTGTATTCTATTGCTAGTTTCTTAAACCTTGAATTCTCTTAACTATTATCCTTAATATTCTATGTGGTCCCAATACTATTAATGGACCACTTATGTAATTCCCACCTTTCCATGCTCCCTAAATTGTTAACAAAAGAGTTTCCACATTCATTATCGGCAACAATATGGTTTATGGCTGTTAAACAGTTCCAAGGCTTTTTATACAGAGGTCCCATACGCCATAAATGGACCACTTTCTTCCTCGGATGTATTTTAGGGCTGATTTCTAAACTAACCATTTGATGGAAATTCAGACTTTTTAAGGATTTGAGGTTCCATAATCTGTTAAATGGGGTAGCTCAATATTCCTGCAAGATACTGCTCTTTTTAGAGTCATCAATTTTATATTGGACTGATTGAGCCACTCATTTGAGTTGGTTTAACTCTAATACCATGATAGAAATTTAGACCTTCTAAGGACTTGAGCTTCCATTTTAAAAGGTTAAGCCGTTAAATAGTGTGGGTCAATTTCCTCATAAGTAGATGATTATATTAATATTATTATCGGTTACCCTTAACACAATTAACGTAAATAATTTTTGTCTCTAAAATTTAAATCCAAAGACATTGGCCGTGTTTGGAATTGATTCCGTTTTTATTTTTCACGTTTTTTGAGAAAGAAAATATGAAAACGTTTTCAAAACGGCGTTTGGCACAATAAAGACAAAAAAACGGAATAAAAATGATTTTTTAGTTTAGTGTAAAATGAGAGAGAAATGAAAAATGACTTTTAGTCATTTTTCATTTTTTGTTTTCGTTTTCTCCTCTCTCAAGCAGAGAGAGAAAAAGAGAGATATTAATGAATTTTTTTATACTGAAAATAATCTCTTAATAAAACTACCAAACGCATTTTTAAAAATGATTTCTGTCTGAGATTAAAAACGTTTTCATTTTCATACAAAAAATAAAATAATTTTGGAACGAGTTCCAAACGCGCGCCCTAAGTTCCCCATTGTCATTTTTAATATTTCCTGTTAAATATACAAACTGTCAACAAAAAGGGAATAGTTAAGCGGCAAACAAGGAAACAAGCATTTTTAACATGAAATTATTTCTTCGACCTTAATTAGGAAAAACACATTAAAAATAGCGAAATTGAGGAACTAGTGATCCACATTGTGGAGAAGTTCAAGAGCAAAGCTCAGCTAGGCCAGGAACAAAAATTCATAAGACAACAAATTAAGGGTAAGTTTAAGTTCAAATCATTTTTTTAGTGCCGGTAAGTTCATGTCATTTGGTCTTAATGTTTGGTGATTATCACATAACAATTATTTGACAACATCATATTCCTTATACTGAGTTAATTAAGAAAAACTACCTATTCTATCAAAAACCTTTTATACAAGAAACATAGACATCAAACTCTCGTTGATAGGCATCAAACTCTCGTTTATTCGCTTGAAAAAATTAGTGAAAACTTATTTTCATTCACCAGAAAGTCCTCATTTCATTACATCAAGCATCCGAACTTACAAGAGACATAGACGACGATGGGAAACTAAGCCAAAATGGCTTTATTGGGAAAAAAAAAACTAAAAATTATATGAAATTTGCAAAATTAAAAGAAAGTTTAGACGAGGATCAAAGGACAATAAGAAAAATGAGACAAATATTCTTAAATTGTATGAATCTTAAATTTTTACCATGTATTCTTAATTAACACTATTTATTTTAAAAATAATATTGATCAAAAGAAAATTTATCAAGAATAAATAGTAAAAATCTTGAACACTGTACTTTTGGAGGATAAAGTCTATAATTTACTCATTGGAGATGAGGACAATAAGGTTAAACTCATTGGCAGTGACCGATCTATTCAGGACTGGCCCCCACTGATTTTTTTTAAAATAAAATTTAACCCTTTAAAAATTTAAACTTTTCAATTTTGCCCCCACTGAGATTTAAAATTTTCATGTACACCCCCATTAAATTTTTTAATTTTTTAATTTTCATATTTTTTCCATAAACAAATACTTACTTCTTTAACTTATGAGCTTTTTTAATATGCTTTTAGGATATATATATATATATATATGTATGTATGTGAGCTCTTTATGGTGGGTTTTTTTTTATCTTTATATCCTACACTTTAAGGTCAAATAAAAGGTATACATCATATTTTGTATTATATCATATTCACACCTTCATATTTACAATTCATATTAAATAATTAGTGTACCATTACACTCTCATTAAGGTTGAAGGTTAACTCCGTCACTGCTCATTGACACCACATTAGAGGTTTTAGAGATTGAAAGCTGAAATAGACACCAGCTCACTCAATATCAGAGAATCTTCGACGTAACACATTCAACTCATAATTTACTACAAAATTTTAACGTAAAAAGCTAGACCAAATTTCTTTTTTTGAGTGTTCAATAAATATGGTGCCTGTTAAAAAAAAAAAAAAAAAAAAAAAAAAAAACTTTGAACATTTATTACGAGTGACATGATGATTTAGCAGTAATAAAGGTCTATAACACAATTTGTAGGCCATTAGTCCTTCACTTAATAATCAAACAAATATTCGTGTTGAAGAAGCTCTATAGTCCAAAAAATATACATTGAAACCATGCTATTCATGTTGTAGATATAAACACAAAACAATCAAACAAATGAATTAAATTTTAGCACTAATTAATAAGATTTTCCGCCATAATTTTCCGCTCAGACGATAATGCGTCGCTTAGTTTCTAATAAGCTGTTTAGGTTATGGTGAAGATGAACCTTTCTCAAGGCTCTACTTTTGTTGACTGCTGCTTCAAATTGAGGTTAAGTGTAGACATACATATTACCGGCAATAGCAGCAAATGCCCCACAAATACTTGTAGTGCCTGGATTTGAACCAAACAGATAGTAGCTTCCTAGAAGAACAGCACATGTTTTGAACTGCCCAAGAACAACATGAGTAATGGCAGATGTTGCCCTGTATAAGTGTTGAGAAAAGTATATGTGTGTGTTGTCCTACATAGAAAGTGGATGAGAATGTGAAGTGGTTTATATACATAGAAAGATCCAAGACCTAATCGGTTAACCTTTTGGGTCAAGTTGCGCTCCTAAAGTGTGTTGGGTCAGTTTCGCATGTGGTGTCTCCCCAACAAGTGGTATCAGAGCCGATGGTTCGTATGGATCAAACGATCACACTCGGTTACAGTTTTACCTCCTCTGGAGAGTTGGTATTCCCGCAGGTGCACGGATGGTGGAGCATTTGGTGGACTCGTATGGTTTCGTCTCTCTTTCCCATGCTTGAGTTGGCTCCCGTTTGGAGTGTGATGCTTGGATGTGTTAGTTACTTGAAACATTAATTCGAGGGGGAGCTCGGTGAACACACAGATGAGGGGGAGATTGTTGAGAAAAATGTATATATGTGTTGTCCCGCATGAAAAGTTGATAAAAATATGAAGTGATTTATATACATAGAAGGACCCAAGACCTAATAGGTTAATTTTTTGGGTCAAGTTGGACTCCTGAAGCATATTGGGCTAGTTTCGCATGTGGTATCTCCCCAACAATTAGTTTTGACAAAGAAAATATTAGTGGTGAGAAAAATTGTAGTATATCAACATGCCCCTGTTAATAACTAAATTATATTTTCATTCAATAAAAGCCTAGTAGTCTAATTATTTTGATAATACCCCTATTATTGAAAAAATTTCTGACTCAGTCACTGATCATTATTACAGAAAAAAGTTGCTAGCAATATCTAGAATTGTTTTAAGATGATTAAGCTTGTTGTGCAATGCATAATGATCAAGTTTATAAGTATCGTGAGATATGGCAAGCATTAATTTTAACGATTCTTTTGACTGAGTTTGAAACCCTTCTCTGAAATTAGCCCTAGAAGGAATTAAGAAAAAGGGTTGAGAAAATGGAAAACCTATTTTCCTTAACCCCAACTCTTTTATAACATCAAAAGACGCGATGAATTAAGTCGTTAATCACTGAATTAATAATCAAATTAGCAAGAAACAAGAAAGAAGGAAATTTATATGCATACCCAAGTGCTAAGGCACCTGACCACTGAAGCAAGAAACCAAGAAAAGCAGATACGAAAATGGCGGTTGTGTTAACAAAATTCCAGTTGATGGAGAAGACACCGGGAGGGTCTAACCAAGGCATTGATGCCACCAGAAATAACAAGGTGATTGGTGTAGTCTTCCACATTAGCCTGCTCAATGGAACAACTATAGTATCAAATAACTTAAGAACATAATATCTCCGCCCCTAAACCATCCTCATCTCCGCTTAAAAAGAACAAACAAGCGCGTTTAGAACTCGTTTCAAAATAATTTTATTTTTTATATGAAAATGAAAATGAAAACGTTTTCAATCTCAGATAAAAATCATTTTTGAAAATACATTTAGTAGTTTTATCAAGAGATTGTTTTCGGTATAAAAAAAACCTCTTTCTCTCGCTCTCTCTTTGCTCGAGAGAGGAGAAAACGAAAACAAAAAATGAAAAATGACTAAAAGTCATTTTTCATTTCTCTCTCATTTTACACTAAACTAAAAAAAAATTTATTTTTATTTTTGTCTTTATTGCACCAAACTCCGTTTTGTAAACGTTTTTATTTTTCTTTCTCAAAAAACGTGAAAAATAAAAACGGAATTAATTCTAAACATGACAAAACGAGTGCAAAGTTGGGATTCCCCATTAGAGGATCTTCCTCATACCTGCCCCCTTCTCCTTTTACTATAATTATACATTTCTAAATATGTAGAAATTCGAATAGTAATTTCGAATACATTTCTAATAGTAATTTCGAATACATTTCTAAATATGTAGAAATTCGAATACATTTCTAAATACATTTCTAATAGTAATTTTGAATAAAAATAAAGTAGAAATTCACTATAAATTTAAACTAAAATCAAAAGTCACACAAAACAAACTACATTATAATAAACATATGTAAATCAAATCTTAGTATATTTTATATTGTATATATAAAATACATAATATATATATATATATATATATATATATATCAGAGTGGAGGCAGGATGAGAATTGCTTCCCCGGTACCCCGCCTCTTTTAGTGCAGATCCTCACTGCTCCGTCCCCGTAAAGAATATTGTCATCTCTGAGAACATCCAGCCAGGAAAAACAAATTTTTTTTTAATAACTCAAGAATTCATGCAGAAAAACAATTTTAAAATGTGTTGTCACGTACGCTAAAGCAGGCCAATCTTTCCTGCTGTTGAAGACTGCACCAGAAGATCTTGGTCACTGCGCTTGGAATTATCCATGACAATGCCACACACTCACCAAAAGGGTGGAATTGCAAATCAGTTACAGTGGCCACAGCAACTCCTAGGGATACCACTGTAAGTGCCACAACATGAGAGATAATTTTAGAATATATATGATTTCGTTCATTTCACCGATTCAAATTTTGTTACAGTAAAAAAGTCTCAAAAACAGTCACATTTAACTTTTTTATTACAGTAAAAAACTCTCACATAAAATCAAATCTCAATTCAAATTAAAAATTTGAATTAACAAACAAAACGGACCCTGTATATATAAATATATATATATATCAGATTTGCATATCTTCTTGGCTGAAAAATAAAAAAAAAAGATGATCATTTAAAAAGTTTGTAAACTTTGTCTACAAATGCACGGTTATATAATAATTTAGGCTTTTTAGCACCGGCATCTTCTGAACTTCAGATGGTTTGAAACTTTCTTTCTTGATTTTTTTTTTTTTCGCAATTTGATCCATGAATTTTATGTCTGTACATAGCAATTGATTCTAATATTTTAGGGGATTAAATTTTGAGGTTTATTTTAACTAATTCGGGGAGTAAAAAGATAATAATTTCTTTTTTAAGCAAAAGAGTGCAAGATCACGAAAATTTTAATGGGAAATCCCCAACCAGTTAAGTAGTTCAAAATTCGGGTCGTGTTAATGATTGGAGTTATTTACTACTCTTGAAAATTTAAGGATTAAATTGTGGAAAAGATATTTCTCAAATCATAATATTTAAAGCTGTTAAATTTGAATGGGGTAAATAGACGGGACTTGTCTTTTTTGTCCGGTGCTTAACCTGGCCGAAAGACTTGAGTTGACCCATTGGTTTTTTTTTAAGTATATACAATTATATATAATTATATAACAAGTAATTTTGATAAATACTCTTTAAAAATGTATAGATCATAATTTTTATTTTTTATTCTTAATACTTTTTTACTCACATAATTATACTAATAAAATGATATTTATCAAAAATAAAAGGTAAAAGTCCAGATTATACATCAATAAATTCTCTATTTTTCTTATATTATTTTATTAATTATAATTATAGATTTGTTTTCATTTTTTCTTAAAAAATGCAAGGTGGTCTGGCCGGATCAGACCTCTCATTTCCTTCTCTGGGCTGACCCATTTTTATTCCTTTGGGCTCATAGGGGCTGGGCGACAACGGATTGATAGTCCTATGAGGGAAAATAGACAAATTTTCTATGAGTTTGAATTTTTACTTTATATTTTTAATTAATATTTTTTTAATTAAATAATTATATTAATTAAAAAAGTATTAATTAAGAATAAGTAGTAAAAATTTAGATATATACTTTAAAGATAAGTTCATCAATTTTCTCAATTAATATATTTTTAATTAAATAATTATATTAATTAAAAAAGTATTAATTAAGAATAAGTGGTAAAAATTTAGATATATACTTTAAAGATAAGTTCATCAATTTTCTGAAATGTGGTCAAACTGCGAAAAGTTTAGAAGCACATATGCCGAAAACACTGTAATTAACTAAGGAAGCTTAGATATATAAATGTCTTCACGTTTTATACAACTAGTTGAAACATCCATGAGATCATTTTTTTTTTCTCCCTAAATTAAGATGCGTAAATTTTATTAAGGCCTGGCATTTATACAGCACATACAAATTCTATATGAACATTGAGAGGCTTTCTGAAAGAAGAGAAAAAAAGATAAGTAATTTCAATACCTTGGGGGAAAGAAACTTTGTTCTTACACCAACATATTTAATTAAGCTCATAGTTTCAAACTCCTATGATATAATTATTTTATTCAATGAAATTAATTAAGAAAACATTTATGCTAGGAATTATATTTTTATCCTACCGGTAAGCACTGTTATTTTTATCGTTATATTAATTTTTTAATAATTTGACTTATGAGTAAAAGTACTTCTGCGTCATACTTGTTAAATATTCAACATGAATACTTGTAAATCAAACCGTTAAAAAGTTAATACAACGGTTAAAATAACAGATTTATTGTTAATGAAAAAATACAGCTCTTATATATTGTAAGAGTTCCTATATATTATTAATTGCAGCTCCCATGATGTGATCAAATTGAAGATATATCACGGAAAGAGTCGATAGCTATTGTCCCATTTTTTTATTTTATTAGTTATCACTCTAATTAAATTTTGACACCTCACGAATTGCTTTAAATTTAAATAGAGAAATAATAAATCTCACCTACTATACTTGAGGCTGACATTAGCAAGGCCGGTAGTTAAGGACATGGTGAATCCCAGTGCTAATAAACTGAATGAAAATGTTGATTTTGGTGGAGATGCAGGCAAAATAGAAAGAGCTTTTAGAACAGCCATTAACAGCCAACTAACTGCATAATGGTGTGACTGCAATCTTAGAGCTCATTTAGTTCGTTAATTCGAGTTGAGATGTGACTTTATGTGAGAGCCTTTTACTGTAATAAAATAATTTGATGTGACTGTTTCTGAAAACTTTTTACTGTAACAAAACTCAAATCGGTAAAATGAACGGGGCCTTAGACATCTGATAAAAACCAATGCTGAAGAGATATACCAAACAAACTCTACCATAACAATTGATGGTGTGACTGCAATCTTAGGGTCCGTTTAATTCGTTGATTCGAGTTTTTAATTCGAGTTGATATGTGACTTTATGTGAGAGTTTTTTACTCTGTCAGAACAATTGGTGTGATTGCAATCTTAGGGCCCTTGGGGAAAGAAACTGGAATCCAACATAAAGTGAATAATAATATAGGAAGCTGGAATCCAACATTTTTAAGCACCTGAAGAAACAAAAATAAAATAAAAGTGAATAATGATAAACTTTCACTTCTTAGTTCAATATTGATGAAAAAAAATGGCTAGAGTATTAGCAACAACAAAAAAAATGGAAATTAGGTTTTATGTACGGACCAATTTGTTCATGAAAATGATACCAATGGCAATCACAAAATTGAAGGCGAGAGCCGCAGCTCGGGCGCATATTTGGCGCTGCGCCGGAGTTCTATTTGCACCTCCGGCTCCGGGTGAAAGATATTCATTGAAAAGAGAGGCTCTTAAGGCTTCCAAGGCTATCATATGGCCTAAAAGGAGAAAACTCATAAAAAAGATTAAAAGAATACAATTCACACAAGAAATTGAGAAAAAACACAGATTTGTAGCGTTGTACGTTATACCCTTTTCAGCGGGATCACTGTCTTTGCGTTTCATGATCTTCCTTACCTCTTTAGTTGACAAGAAATTAAACATTTTATGGCTAAACAACATCTTTTTCTAAATACGAGATAAAAAAAAAAAAGACAACAAATAAGGATGATCACAAAAAACTAGTTTGGTTATATCCAAACACCATGCATATCCCAAAATTTTCTTAGACCAACAAATCTAAGGAATACACACACACACACACACACACATACACACCAAAAAACACAGTAAAAACACATTAATCATTATTTTCAAACGTCACTACAAGAAAAGATGTATTAATCAACGCTAATAATTCTTGATGCTTTTATTTCGTCAGAAATATTCACATTTATCAACACTATTTTAAAAAATTAGCGTCAGTAAGTTTGTTTGGTCCCTCACGGGGCAGATTTTATTGACTAGAAAGTCGAGAAGTTTTTAAGAATTAAGTTTGCGATCCCATGTAGCGTCGGAAAGTTTTTTGAGAATTGGGAGTTAATTTTCCAATGCTATGTATGCGTTGGGAAGTTTTGGGAATTAAATTTGCAGCGTGGGAAGTTTTTTGAGATTTGGAATATAATTTTCCGACGCTATGTAGGCGTTGAAAAGTTTTTAGAATTACATCATACAACGCCGGGAAGTTTTTTGAGAATTAGGAGTTAATTTTCCAACGCTATGTAGGCGTCAAGAAGTTTTTGAGAATTGAATTTGTGACACCATATCGCGTCGGGAAGTTTTTTGAAATTTGAGATATGTAATTTTCAAAAACTTCCTAATGTGCTAATGCATCGGGAAATTGTTTTTTAAAGTAAAATAATTTAAAAAAAAATAACAAACTTCCCCACGAAATTAGGAAATTTTTTAACGGGAAAAAATTAAAACAAATTTAATTTTGGATACAATCTTCAATTCCTAATAAGACTCATTCTCCAGTCTAAACTTTCTCCTAAAAACTCTCTCTCTCAAACTTCATCACTATCTCCCTCAAACTTCCTGCTCTCTCCCCATCAAACTTCTTCAACTTACGTGCATATTTCTTTCTCTGGGCGCTTTTAATAGATTGCGTGAGTATTTTTTTTTTTTAAAGTTAATGTTCTTTTATTATTATTTTATTATTATTATTATTGTTGTTGTTGTTGTAGTTATTGTTGTTGTTATTTGTTTTTTTATGGCCGGGTATTTCTTTTTTTATTTGAAGGTGAGCATTCTTTTATTACTTTAATTTCTTCTTCTTATTATTATTATTGTCATTGTTGTTGCTGTCGTTGTTCTTGTTATTATTTTTTTCGTTACCTAGTATTTTCTAATAATTAAAAATGAATATTAAAAAAATCATATATAATAATATTAAATGTGTAGTTTTCATGTTTTTTGCTTGATTTACATATAACTCTCAATACTTTTAGTGACTTTAATATTTTTTATGTTCTTTTAGTTGGTCAAAAATGTCTATAGATAAGAGTTGGATATCATTGCCTAATCGATTGTGTTTGGAGTACGTAACTGGGGTTCGAGAGTTTATCCAAAGAGCTCAAAATTCAACTAATGCAAAAGGGGATATTAGATGCCCATGTCGTGATTGTGGTAATGTATACTGGTATCCGATAAGAATAGTTCAAGCTCATTTGATCGATAGAGGGATGCAAGAAATATATAAAAGAGAGACTTAGATTTTGCATGGTGAAACTGTTTTCATGTGTGATTAGAACTATTTTTATTTGGTTCATGAATTCAAATCATGTGATTAGAACTATTTTTGATTTACGTGTATTTTTTGTGAGAAAAAATATTGTAGCGAACCACGAACCATGATTCGAATCAGAGAACGAATCTAGGTACTAAACGGATAATGCTAAGGTAAATGATGATTGTTATGATCTATTGCACGATATTGCTAGGTCTAGCTATGTCCATGTGAAAAATGATAATGATGAAGATCCTATGGATGCATCGACTGAAATTCCAAGAGGATCAACAAATCCTGAACAGTTTGATCAATTGGGCTGTGGCTCTGATTAGTTGATGCTATTGTTTCATTACTACTTCTCTATTTGATGTCTTTTTTATTAACTCAATTGGGCTGTGGCTCTTATTTAATCGTTCTATTCCCTTTTGCATACATAGGCCTGATTGTGAAAATTGTGATGATCACTTTTTTTAGTATAAAGATGACGTCTAGTAGGCTGTCGAATGACTCAGATTTTGGACACGAACACACGTTTAGTTTCACTGGTCATTTTTTCACTATTCACTTGGTGTAGCTCTTGTCTGTTTGTGTTGCTGCAGGCCTCTGGGCCCTGTTTTCGCGTGTGAATGAAGATCACATTTAGCAAAAATGGCAACAACAAAAAAAAAAGTTCACTCCACTAGAGTGGCAATAGACTTTTTATTTTATTTTATTTTTGTTCCCAAAAACAAAAGAAAATGGAATCAGTATTATTATTATTGTTGTTGTTGTTGTAGTTATTGTTGTTGTTATTTGTTTTTTTATGGCCGGGTATTTCTTTTTTTATTTGAAGGTGAGTATTCTTTTATTACTTTAATTTCTTCTTCTTATGATTATTATTCTTATTATTATTATTGTCATTGTTGTTGCTGTCGTTGTTCTTGTTATTATTTTTTTCGTTACCTAGTCTTTTCTAATAATTAAAAATGAATATTAAAAAAATCATATATAATAATATTAAATGTGTAGTTTTCATGTTTTTTGCTTGATTTACATATAACTCTCAATACTTTTAGTGACTTTAATATTTTTTATGTTCTTTTAGTTGGTCAAAAATGTCTATAGACAAGAGTTGGATATCATTGCCTAATCGATTGTGTTCGGAGTACATAACTGGGGTTGGGTTCGAGAGTTTATCCAAAGAGCTTAAAATTCAACTAATGCAAAAGGGGATATTAGATGCCCATGTCGTGATTGTGGTAATGTATATTGGTATCCGATAAGAATAGTTCAAGCTCATTTGATCGATAGAGGGATGCAAGAAATATATAAAAGAGAGACTTAGATTTTGCATGGTGAAATTGTTTTCACGTGTGATTAGAACTATTTTTGTTTAGTTCATGAATTCAAATCATGTGATTAGAATTATTTTTGATTTACATGTATTTTTTGTGAGAAAAAATACTGTAGTGAACCACGAACCATGATTCGAATCAGAGAACGAATTTAGGTACCAAACGGATAATGCTGAGGTAAATGATGATTGTTATGATCTATTGCACGATATTACTAGGTCTAGCTATGTCCATGTGGAAAATGATAATGATGAAGATCCTATGGATGCATTCGACTGAAATTCCAAGAGGATCAACAAATCCTGAATAGTTTGATCAATTGGACTGTGGCTCTGATCAGTTGATGCTATTGTTTCATTACTACTTCTCTATTTGATGCCTTTTTTATTAACTCAATTGGGCTGTGGCTCTTATTTAATCGTTCTATTCCCTTTTGGCATACTTAGGCCTGATTGTGAAAATTGTGATGATCACTTTTTTTAGTATAAAGATGACGCTTAGTAGGCCGTCGAATGACTCAGCTTTTGGACACGAACACACGTTTAGTTTCACTAGTCATTTTTTCAGTATTCACTTGGTGTAGCTCTTGTCTGTTTGTGTTGCTGCAGGCCCCTGGGCCCTGTTTTCGCGTGTGAATGAAGATCACATTTAGCAAAAATGGCAAAAAAAAAAAAAAAAAAAGTTCACTCCACTAGAGTGGCAATAGACTTTTTATTTTATTTTATTTTTGTTCCCAAAAACAAAAGAAAATGGAATCAGATGGATTTAGTATTTTTCGTACAAACTTTTTTTTGTTTCCTTGATAGGAGTCCCAAAAACCTGCCTCAGCAAATTTTTTTTTTTTTTTTGCAAAATAAAATGTTGGCTCTTAGAGATTTGCAGACTCAGCAATCTTCAGATGCAGTATCAAACGGCGATACTTATTATGTTCCTCTCACAGAAAAAGACATTGTTTAAAAGGTTCGGAAGCCTCGTTCGGGATATATCCGAGGATGGGGGAAAATTCTAAAAGGAGCTTCTCGCTCTTGTGGTGCACAAAGTGAGAATGACGAAGTAGTAGTGGAGTTGAAGAACAAACTTGCATCACATGAGAGCCAAATGATAAAAGTTGCATCTCGTTCGGGATATATATATATATATATATATGTATGTATATCAAGCTAGGGTGTTAGTATATATACATTGATAAAAGTTGTGTAATAGTATTGAGTGAAATCTTCAATCGTAGAAACGTTACGACTTTACAAGGAAACGATAAAAAGTTGGAGTTGTCTATAATCAGCCATTTTGAAACGGAGGATAAGTCTTCCATGTGCCATCATAACATGTTCCACGTGCCATCATAACATGTTCATATGTCAACGGTAACTGGTTAAAAATTTAACAAAATTTTCTTATATTTAGTCGTAACAGTTATTATGTTAGAAACTTAAAGTCATTTTTAAACATATAGCAATAAACGATTGTCATATACACTTATTGTGAATAATTATATGAGAAATATTAAAAGGTGCATCAATAAACGATTGTCATTTTTACTGTTAATTTCAATCATTCCATCGTAGTTTACTGTCATTTTAAACTTAAATAATTTTGTCGTAAATAATTATATCTGTCATGTCTTTTCTTATAGGCACATTTAGTCATGCATGAACATTTGTTTAGAGCTGTACATGATTGTTTTATTTGTCATATGCTAAAAAATGACTTCTGATTCTCAAAATAGTAACTGTTACGACTTAATATAAGAGAATTATACTAATCATTTACCCGTTACACTAATATTATTTAACCTTTTATGATGGAGGAAATTTTATCCACAAAAACAGGGAGGGATCACAAAAAAAGCCTTAGAGCCTGTTTGAGAGGTATAATAAAATTTATAATTCTTGATTTTGACGTTTAAAATTTAAATTTTATAAAGAACGTTACACTGTAACAGAATTATTTATTTAAATTTGAGTACATGAAACAAACGAACTCTTAGCATTAATTAAAAATATGCAAGAGTTTATGGTTTGTGAGCCTTGAATTATTTGTATTTGACGTTTGATTCTTAAACTTTTGTTTTAGGTTGATTAGTCTTTAAACTTATTTTGGCTGCCAAAACTAATCCAAGGTTTGAATCTCAGATTTGATGGATTTGATGGGTAAACCCAAGAATACAAACCCCCGCCCCCCTGGGAATCAATTCTAATTCAACACGTGCCTCGAAGTTTGAAAAGCCTTTTCTCCTGAATCAATTCTAAATCGACAGGTGCCTCGAATTTTGAAAAACCCTTTTTTCCTGAATCAACTCTAATTCAATGGTCCCTACATTTTTTTTCTTTTTTTATAATTAGTCTATATAGTCCATTTTATTTTATAAATAGTTTTTGAACTTAAAAAATTTCTCATAAATAATCTTTCTATTAATTTTAGATCGAAATTGTTAATTTTATCTCATAAAAAGTCCTTATATTATTTTTTTTATTAAATTTAATCCCTAAACTTAAAAAGAAAAAGAATATGTCAAGATTACTTCGTTTTTAAATAAATGGGTGTAAAAAAAAAATTAAATATGAAAGTTGTACCAAATTGAGTCTCTAAGGGTATGTTTAGTTCGTTGATTCAAGTTTTTAATTTGAATTGAGATGTGACTTTCTGTTAGAGTTTTTTACTGTAGCAAAAAAGTTAGATGTGACTGTTTATGAGAGTTTTTTACTGTAGCAAAACTCGAATTCTAAACTCGAATCAGCGAAATGAACGGGACCTAAACTAAAGCAAAACACGTGATATATATTTTTTTGTTATATTTTTTATTTTTTGTTATAGTAGATAAAAAAATATTATGAAATAATCGTGTGATACACTTGTATTGTGGATTGTAGTTTTCAGTTAATTGCTTTTACTCTTTTTTTTTAAGGAACCCTTTTCCCTTAATTTAGTGTGAAAGATTCTGATGAATGGTTAAGATATAGGGTATTGTCTTCTTAGTTGAATTTTGAATGTGTTGAGTCTCATCGTTTAGTTTCGAATTAAATTAATTCGTAATTTTATTTTTTTCTAAAAATTTGTTTTTAATAAGAAAATAAAAAAATAAAGTGACTGATTGAGAGATAAAAGAATTAAAATGGGTATAATACAAAAGATAATTATGAAAATATACATCTTTAAAGTAATTATTATCATACAATAATACTACGAGAACATTTATTAATATGGTATGAGAAGGACTATTTATGATATTCTTTTTGAGTTTAAGAACTGTTTATAATACAAAGTTAATAACATGGACTAAATTTAGAGTGAGAAAAGTTTAGGGATTATTCACGAATTTACTCTAAATTTTATAAAATGAGAGTTAAAATGGAGAGAGAGGAGTTCAAATAAAGAGTGAGAGGTTGAGGAGAAAATTATCAAAAGTAGTAGTTTTAGATGATGAAAACTTTAAAGGCACAAAAGTCAAGTAGTTTCATCTAAAATTTTTTTTTTTTCCCTCTTTATGAGAAATTCATTTAACGTGACAGTCTTACTAAAGAAAACGTTCTAAAAAATATTATTTTTTTTAGATTAGTTTCACAGAGGTCCTCAAAATTTATCCATAAGCTTATTTTGGTTTTTAACTTTTAAAACATTTTCAAATTTAATTCTGATTTACGAGTTTGTTTAAGTGTTAATTCTTACATTTAAAAGAGAACATAATATATACTTTTCGCTAACAGCTGACAAAAAATAGCCTTCTACTGATAGAACGCAGCATATGCTCTTGATTCCAACATAAAAATTAAAAAAAAAAAAACCATTAATTGAATGTCATTCATATTTTTTTTCACTCAAGCCTCGTTCATTTCACCGATTCAAGTTTTCAATTTTAAGTTTCTACAGTAAAAAATTCTCAGAAAATGTCACATCTAACTTTTTCTGCTATAGTGAAAAGCTCTAAAAAAATGTCACATCTCAGCTCAAATTGAAAACTCGAATCCGCGGAGTGAACGAGGCCCAATTGATCAAAATGACTAGGACTAAAACAAACAAATGTTCGGGTAGAGATTTTTAAGAAGTTAGAGATTATAGTGAGATTGAGAATAAAATTTAGAGACTATTTATAGCATTAAGAGAGTTTCTCTAGTAAGATAAAAAAAAATGAACTATTAATAATTTTTTATTTTTTAATCTTTAAAATTATATAAGTATATATTCTCAATCTAATGTGATTTTAACCATATTTAACGATTAAAAATTGACCTTACTGTTATTCCGATCTATTAGAGAAAGACCTTTAAATAAATTGATTAACCCCTATTGTGTTTGAAATATATTTTTTAACAGTGAATATTGAAATTAACCCTTGTCCGAAGTCCTAACTCAAAGACACATTAATGTTAGTGGTGCTAGTTCACCCCAGATCCATTCACGATTTTAACTATATTTAACGATTAAAAATTGACCTTATTCCGATCTATTAGAGAAAGACCTTTAAATAAATTGATTAACCCCTATTGTGTTTGAAATATATTTTTTAATAGTGAATATTGAAATTAACCCTTGTCCGAAGTCCTAACTCAAAGACACATTAATGTTAGTGGTGCTAGTTCACCCCAGATCCATTCACTCGGATCACAAACCCCGAGAGAGTATCGAACCAAACTAACAATGGCTCCGAAACCGGAAACCCAAAATCCGGCGACGTTCTCCGCCGCTGGCGACTCCTCCTCATCCTCCTCCGTCGATCCACTCTTCCATCTCCTCCGCGTCCTCCCGTTCAGCTTCCTCCGTCCGCCGCGCCTCCGCCTGAAGCTTCCAACCCTAACCCTCCCATCCCCGATGACCGTCTTCTCCCTCGTCCTCCTCACCTACTTCATGGTCGTCTCCGGCATCGTCTACGACGTCATCGTCGAGCCTCCCGGCATCGGCTCCACCCAGGACCGCCTCACCGGCGCCGTCCGTCCCGTCGTCTTCCTCCCCGGCCGCGTCAACGGCCAGTACATCATCGAGGGCTTGTCCTCCGGCTTCATGTTCGTCCTCGGCGGATTAGGGATCGTGCTCTTGGACCTCGCCCTCGATCGCAACCGCGCCAAGAGCGTCAAGGTCTCCTACGCCTCCGCCGGAATTTCGTCCGTCGTCATCGCCTATCTCATGAGTATGCTCTTCATTCGCATCAAGATTCCGGCTTATCTCAGTTGAACTCCATGTTTTGCTCTACAGCTTTTGTGTTTTTTCGCATAGTACTTGATTTTGATTATGAATCGTTGGAGAGTCTCTAATGTTATAGCTGAATTCAGATATCTAGGGCTTTGATTTCTGCGCTGAGAATTTGTGGATTATGATTAATGATATGAAAGTTTAGTGTGAATCCTATCGCTGCCTAGTTCAGAATTTTTGGTAGAAGAATGAATGTCTAATGGAAATGGTATAGCTGGATAAAGAAATTTTTAAGGCTTTGATTTATATGATTAGATTTCGAAATGGTTTTTGTGGATTATGATCTGTGATAAAGTTTGGTTATTGTGTATGTGGGATTGGTTTCTAATTGTGTTTTGAGTCTTCTCTTTAAGAAAATATGAATGTTGTGATGATGATGCAGTGATATAGCGGTTCATATAAAAACAAATGCAATAATGTAATCACCTTAAAAGTTTGAAGCTTTACTTTGTGCTATTATGTATTTAAAGTTCTTTATTCTGTTTAGCTGCGTGCCTTCTTGTTTTTGTATTTTTGCTTCAAAACTCATGAAGCGCTTTGGGGAAGGTGTAGAATTCGATGTTGTTATGAAACCCCCCGGTGCATAGTTCAGAGAGAAAACAATGGAAAAAGAATAAAAAATGAAGGCACCAATTTTGTGGAAAATCCCTCAAAAGGGAAAAGCGACAGGTTTTACATCTTATACTAATGAAATTTAATGGGGTTAGACAATTCCCTCTTTAAAGCAAGATGATCATTAACAAGTCAGCCAAAGAGTGGACTCGAACTGAAAGAGTTGAAGTAAGGGCCTCGCCAAATAGAAGGAATGAAACAGTGAAGTGTTTGAAACATAGATCTAATTATTTCCAACATTATATGGAAATTTCATCAATAACATAGAAAAGAATCAAAGGTGCAACCACAGATGCACAAGGCTTAGCCCCAGCATCCTGTCAGTACAAAGCTCTTGTTGGTTAAGATCTTTCACCATTATAGCATTCTTGCAACAGTCTGATTGTCGCTTAAGTATGTTGTTTGCAACGGTCTGAACTATAAAGTCTATCCTTTTGGATTGCAGCTTTCTCCTTTTACTCACTGTTATTTTGTAATTGTTAACACCTTTTGGGCTTAAATTTCAAGTTAAATTTGTGGTTTTTCCCTTCAGATTGAAGGTGTTTTCTTTTCACATAAAAACTAAATCGGTGTCTTGAACTTTTAGTGGGTTGATGTATTTTGCCTCACGGAATGTAGGAAGAGGAAGAGAACTTTATTTGCTACATTTGATTTGTTCGGTTGTTGAAATTATTGTACCGATGACTTTCTTCATCCTACTTATGTAAACTATAGAAACTCTTGTTTTGCAAACATTGTAGTGCATACATGGATTTCTTTATTCACAATATGATCAGCACAGTAAAGAATTTGGTTCAAGGTTGCATGGCTAATCCTTGCATTAAAGCTGATATTAGTTTTCCCGCTTTTTTTTCAACGATCATGTTTGAATGACTGCCCTTTGTGTCAATGATCCACTCTTTTTGACTGCCTTCTTTTGCAATGTTTCACTGTTTTTGACATCCTTCTGTAACACGTTCTTCCTTTCTTGCGGTCAGCTAGATATTGTCTTGTTTTGAAGCCCAGTGGTAGATTAGCCGGGCACCTATTATCTCTCTATTCTGTCATGGCTAGAAATTTAACTAGCAGGATTAGTAAGTCTCGCGTCTTGTATTTTCCGTCGTGTCTGTTGAAGTTTTTGTTTATATTGCAAATCAGTAGACTGCTGGCGTGAAATGAAACTCAGATAACCAGTAAAGCAGTGCTTTGTGGTGGTTATGTGGCAAAAATACTTGTTCCTGTGTCTGTTTGATATTGATGTTTTTCAATATGATCCTTTAAAATAGCTACTAGTTGGTACTCGGACTCAGAATTTTGGTGTCTGATACTAATAAGATACTTGGCATGTGCCGAACGTATATTGATGTTAAGATACTGTTACTTCTACTGGCAAGGAAACTATAGGTGTGTTTGGAATTCGTTTCAAAATGATTTTATTTTTTGTATGAAAATGAAAATGAAAATGTTTTTAATCTCAGACATAAATAATTTTTGAAAATGCGTTTATTAATTTTATTAAGAGATTGTTTTCAGTATAAACAAATTCATTAATGTCTCTCTCTCTCTCTCTACTTGAGAGAGGAGAAAACGAAAACAAAAAATGAAAAACGATTAAAAATCGTTTTTCATTTTTCTCTCATTTTATACTAAATTAAAAAATCGTTTTCATTTCTCTTTTTTATCTTTATTACGTCAAATGTCGTTTTAGAAACGTTTTTATTTTTTTTCTTGAAAAACGTGAAAAATAAAAACGGGATTAATTCTAAACACGGCTTTTGTTATACGTTGCAACTATAAACATGAATGTTTGGATACTTCACACTTTTGTGTTTGATGTTTGGAATTTGGATATGTGGGGGCACGCTTGTTACTTCATTAAACAGGAATTACTTTGTTTGGGTGGTGGGAGATGAGGAGGAAAGAGGAAAATAGGACGAAGAAAAATACTTGTGAGAGTTTTAACTTTATAGAATTCCTCCAAGATCATACATATGTTAGTTTAGGAGAGAAAACAAAGTAATGCAAAATTGAAAATTACAAACTTCTCCCAAAGAAAGTTACAAAAGTTTACTTCACATACCAATCGAGGAAGGCAGTTTTTCTTTCCATCACATTATACCAACAATGTAAAGGAAAATCATTACCATTTCCATCGTTTTAAATTTTAAGTCGCCCCTAATTATTTTTTCATCCAACCTATTTTTCTCGTTTGTTTCTTTAATTTGAATCACAACTTAAGTTTTTATTATAATATTTTCTTTCACAAAAATTTAAATTTAACTTTTTCTGCTAGTGTTTCTCTTCCACGAAATCACTTTTCAACTCAAGTTCTCAACTTGAACGAATGAAACGAACGGTTTCCCACCGAAACATAACCTAAGCTTCAAGCTGTTGATAAGATACCAGAATTTGGGAAGAATCGAATTGGTTTGTATTAATGAATGTAGACTGAAATAAAAGAAAACTACATAAATTGATAATTGTTGAGCATTCCAGAGGCTCAACTCTCACCCACTGAGAAAATATCTCTAAACAATTCCCCGACTCTCTTCTTCCCCATTACCTCGTATGCTGACAATGAAAAAATTTAAGGTTATGTTCATTTCACCGATTTAAGTTTAGAATTTGAATTTTGTTACAGTAAAAAACTCTTAAAAACAATCACATTTAATTTTTTTACTACAGTAAAAAACTCACATAAGTTACATCTTAACTCAAATTAAAAATTTAAATCAATGAACTAAACGCGCCCTAATAAATTCCTAACGACAACACACATTCCCATAATTGCCCCACCAAAAGACCCTGCACTAGATCACACATAATCTAGGTCACGTGCTTGGCACGCCTTGCGTAAGTAAAACGGATAGGAGGCTTATCAGCTGTCTTCTTCCTATTATTTGGACGTTCTGCCTTAGTTTTCATGTTAGAAGCAGTGAAAAGTTTATATGCAGAACAAGGCATTTCACTAATCTTGCCGAACTTTTTCTCATAGAAGTGCCACAGCTCTGACCTGGTCAAGCAAACAATTTCAAAGAAGAAAGCACAAGTAGTAATAATAATAATAATAATAATAATAACGAAAATGGTAGGAAATAAGCTGATATAAAAAGCTTAAGAAAGTATATAGGTCAATTTTTAGTTATAGAAATTAATAGGCCATAACTTGTTAAGTTATGGTTCATAATCAGATAAGTTATGGACAATAACTTATCAAGTTATGGTTCATAACCAGATAAATTATGGACAAAAACAGTAATTTGACCTATTTATTAATTTATGTAAATTATTAACTTATTAATTTTAATTCATTTCAAGTTTTGGCCTATTTTCTTCTTTCTCCCTAATAATAATAGTATACAAACCAAAAAGCCTCGTGTATAAAGTGTTCGAGAGAGTATTATTACCAATACGCCAAGAACTGAAATGGCTCATACTTTGCATAAATTTGTTGAACATCTCTCTCGATCGTTCGAACGGTAGAGTTTCTACCATGAACCTGCATTAGATATGAAAAGGTTGGCACCCGTTAAGCGCTATATCTTCGACACTTCGGAGCTCGTTTGGTAGGAGGGGGGTGAGGGGATTACTAAAAGATTTCGGGACCAATGGTTGTTTGGTTGGAGAGAAAAGCGGAGAGAACGTACTTTGGGAGGGATTCAAATCCTTCAATTAATCCCAATTTCAATTTCTCCGTATTGAAAGATTAGAGAAGGAATCCAAACCAAATACAATGACAAATATGTTCTCCCTTTCACTCTATTTTTCTCACCTAGGTTATTTACCTGTTTCTCCTTCCAATTTTCTCTCTCCCAAATCTGAACTTAGCCTTAGAATAGCTTCTTGCTCAGAAATGCTTCCATGCATGAGACATGACATCCGTCACAACAACAGAGACGAAGAAATGAAAGGGCAGAAAGAAGGCGAACCTGTTGTAAATGCCTGATGGTTTCGGAGTCGGATGGAATAACGTGGTAAAATCCCATGCACATGAGTACATTGGCACACGTAAAAGGACCAAATCCATCAATTTGTCTCAGCTGTACAGCCAACTTACTGTAGCTGCATAAGCTTCTTTCCATGCAAGTTTCTTCCAATTCTCTTAGTTGAATTCTTCCCTCTACAATGCCCCGAGCCAGCTTCAGTATCCTACCGGCTCTATACCCAAGTTTGCAGCGCTTAGCTAGGAACTTCTCATCAAGCTTTGCAAGTTCAGTTGGAGTAGGAAAATCCCCAGTCCCTTCAAATTCACGGTCCCTTAAAATCTGAGGATTGCAGAGAGAAGCCGAATCAACTCCATAAGATTCCTCGCACGTAACATTTTCCATAGGAACAGAAAGTAAGCTCGAGGGGCTCAAATTCTGAGCACTTGGAGTAGGTTGAGATATGTCGATGGACAAGTCATTGGAATGTGATTCCAGCCCTTCGTTGCTTTGTGCATCAAACTGGGAAGTCAAACAGGTAGACGCTTTCAATTTTTCGACCTTTCTCTTGGGTTCTTTCCCTGCAGGTGTTTTTGGAACAAAATCGACAGTCTTAGAAGGTACAGATTGTAGTTGCAGCTCCCGCTGAAGATCGCAAAGCGCTTGAGCCATGGACAGAGTCCTCGGCCACCTACCAATAGTTATGAACTATCATTACATAGCTCACCCACCACTTAAGATTATAAAGAAAGAAGACAGAGTGTAGAACAAGAAAAGGGTGACAACATCACAAACTGACGGTGGACATGGTGGGAATGCAGTTCTATACAGGTACTTGTGTCCCTGAACTTTTCTTGAATTGACATAGTTGATCTTAAAGCTTTTATTTACAAGTTAGTCCCTGAATTTGCAAAGTAGTAGCAATTAACTCCAACTATTAGTGGAATTAAATTTTAAAGAATTTCGTACATAATTCAAAGACTAACATCACTAAAAAGGTAATTCTTAGGGAAAAAATTTTGAAAGTTCACACAGCAAAGCTGCTAGCTCTCTATAAAAAAAAATCGAAGTTAGTTGCTACTATTTTAGAAATTCAAGGATGAAATTCCAAAAAAAGAAATCAGTGATGGAAATATCAAGGTACCACAAGTTTAAGGGGCCCATATTATAAAAATAAAAAAATAAAAAAAAAGACAAAAAGGGACAGACATTAAAAAAGCTCAATTTGGAAGCTTTGTAAGAAAGGTAGACATTATGTCAAACACATTGTAGGCATGGTAGAAATGCAGTTCCATTTCCATACAAGCAACTAAAACGAGACATACATTAACGACACAAAGACAGAAAAAAGACATGAAAAAAAAGCTCAAGCTTCGAAGCCTTGTAAGAAAGAGCAAACATTACATCAAACATTTGGCGAACAAGAGAGTCATACTGGCAATTACAGAGAAGAATGCACTTGACCATGTCCTCAAACAAAGTCGGAGACCTAAACACTCTTCCCAAACCGGACCCACATCCATAAACCTCGGAAAACTCTCTGCATATCCTCTCTTCCGTCTGCGACAACCTCAGCATCCTCGAAACCTGGGCCTAGAATACAAACATTCGGAAAAAAAACAAAACAAAACAGAGAGAGAGAGAGAGAGAGAGAGAGAGTAGAACTTACAAGCAAGGCTTGTTTGTTGTCGGAAGTGAGCGAGCGAGTTCCGGCGTGGACGAGGACTCGGAGGCAGTGAAGGCGGTCGTGGGGCTGAGAGATGCGGGCCATGACGGAGTCGTCTTGTTGTTGTTGTGGGTTCCAGTGGTGGTGGTGGAGGGTAAGGCGAAGGGGGCGGAGGAGGGTCTTGGAGAGTGGGTCCCACTGGTTCGGGGCCATCATGAAGAGGCCGTGGCTGCAGACGGCTGTTTCCAGCCGGAAAGTCGCCGCCGCGTCGCCGAGTGGAAGCTCCAACGACACCTCCATCAGGTGTAAATGTGACGTCTCTGGATTTTTAATTCAAATGTCGTTTGGATTGCTAATGCAACTGAGAGTGTAGTCGTTTAGCTCCAAGGCTTAAGAAAGGTGCAAACTACAAAAAGCCCTTTTTTATTATTATTATTATTATTATTTACTCCTTGAAACTTGAGATCAATACTACTTTGTCGCCCACACTGTTTAAGAACTCTCGTTTTATCTACTTAACTTTAAATTAGTCTTTAACTCACCCTATAAAATTTATGTTAAAAATAAACGATAAAAATGGAAGTAACGTAATTGCGTGGTATTTTTGTTAGAAATTTTGTTACAACAGTTTTTTTTGTTTGTTTTTAACAATAACAAAAACTCTAACAAAATGAGTTTTGTGGGATTAGTTGAAAACTCAGGAGATAAGGTGAGAGATTTTAAATTTTAAGAGGTGTCGTAAATAATCTTAAAGTGTAAGGGGTACATGCATGATATCTTTTTTTTTTTTTTTAAGTCTTTTTGAACTTTTTGTGGAGTGAAAGTTGGTATGTGGTTGCAAGAAATCAAGAGAAAGCCCCATACAGTCGAGCGTAGATGATCATCTTGTCTAAACCTTTTTTTTTTCCCTTTAAACTTTCTATGTAAAATCTGATTAAATTTTTAGTTTATCCCACTTAAAATTTTGAAGTTCTATTTTTGCCCCACACCACAATACGTCTCACTTGATTTATATACGAAAATATCTAATATAATTTTTAAACTTCTCCCAGGTCCACTTATTTTTCTAAAAAAAAAAAGACAGAGATCCTTATTTTTCTTGACAAAAAAATCATTGAACTCATTATTAATCCATTTAGTTAATAGGTTTAAACAAAATTTTAAAGGAAAAATATACCAAATAGCATATTTTTAAATACATTTAAAGTATATAGCATATCTTTAAAATGTAATTAAATAATAGCATGTTTTAAATTCTAATTCTAAAAATAAATGTTATTTTTTTCAAATTTACCCTTCCATTAGGGTTTTCATTTTTTCTCTTGAGGTCACAAAACTCAGCCACCCCACTTTCTTTCTCCGTTCCAATCTCTTTCTCTCTCTGCCAGCTCTCTCCATATTCCCTCTCTCCCTCCTCTTTTTTCTCTCTCCGCCTCTTCACTTTCCTCATCGCCGCCCAAATCTAACATCCAACCGGAGCTCCCCTTCGCGTTTTCAGTTCACTTCGCAACGCTGTCGTCAGACATCGTTCTTTCGCCTTGCTGCCAAAGCCTGTAACTCTTCGGTTGCCGCCTTTAAGAATCGACTTGGTCACGCCGCAAACCGGGCTTCTCGTTGAAGATGCATACAGACTAGATCCGTCGCAGATTGACCAGAGCAGTCGCGGCCACCTCGGTCGTTGCTTATTCTCTCTCTTTCCTATCTCTCTTCTCCGCACGTCTCTCTCTCTCCTTGCACAGATCTCGGCCGCGACTCGAGCGACGGGGATATTCGACGGAGATCGACGATCCGAGATCTGTATCAACCTTCTTCTCCGGTTGTTCCTTTGCTCGCGTCACGACGCTATTGACCTCCAGCCTTCTCCAGCCGCTGCTCTGGTCGCGTCACAACGCTAGCGACCTCCGGCCACTGCTCTGCTCCCGATCAAGGATGTTTGGTATGTTAAATGTATTTATGTAATATTGTTTAAAAAATAAATGTAAATATATTTATTCACATTATTTTGTATTTTTCCGCATTATTTCTTGATTTTTGTATGAGTTTGTGAGTTTTGGATATGAGTTTGTTATTTCTTGTTTTTTGTTCCTTTTTTGTTGTGATTTGGTTACTAGTGATAGTTTTCCGTAAAGTCCGAGTCTGATTTTAAATTTTGAATCTGGCAAATGTTATATTTACTGTAAATACTTCAAGTTTGAATATAGTAAATATAATATTTATCAGTAAATACTTCACTGAATTTTATTTCTAAATTGGTAAATATTATATTTATCAGTAAATATTTCACTAAATCGAATTTCTGATTTAGTAAATACTGTAAGTGGCCAAAGCCGGTCTCTAAATTTTTAGATGAATATGACAAATATGGTATTTACCCGTATTACGGTATTTATCAATCGCTGGAGCCAGTCATCAGATTTTCGGATAAATATAGTATGTATTAGTAAATATATTTACTGGTAAATACGAAATTTACCAGTCGCCAGATTTTCAGATAAATATGGTAAATATGATATTTATCTGTAAATACGGTATTTATTAGTAAATACGGTATTAAACGGTTAATGGAGTCGGTGTTTGAATTTTTAGATAAATATGATATTTACTAGTAAATACAGTATTAAACGGTGACCTGAGTTGGTGGCTGGATTTTTGGGTAAATACCTAGTATGATATTTACTAATAAATACAGTACTTATTGATAAATATTGTATTTACTTATAATACAACGTTAAACGACCGTCAGAGCTGGTGGTTGGCTTTTTCAGGTAAATATGATAGTTACTAATAAATTGAGTATTTACCGGTAAATACAGTGCTAAACGGTTATCCAAAATAGTCACCAAAAAAGGTCATCGGTTGCCGGAGGTGGTTGCCGACTGCTAATCCCAGTCATGGTGGACTTGAAATTTTTAAAAATATGCTATAATTTACTATTTAAAAAAAATAGATATTCAGGGGTGAAAAGTGAGGTGGAAAAAGATGTTTAGGGATATTGTTTTGAGTTTTTAATAATATTTAAAACTTAAAATATCTATAATTTACTATTTTTTAAAAATTATACTATAATTTATAATTTTTTAAACATGCTATAATTTACTAATCACTTTTACCAATTATGTTATTTCTCTCTTTATGTCAATTTTAAATTTTTGTGAGCGAGAGAGAGTGTGTGTAGAACTTACAACCAAGGCTTGTTTGTTGTCGGAAGTGAGCGAGTGAGTTTCGGTGTGGACGAGGACTCGGAGGCAGTTAGGGCGGTGGGGTTGAGAAATATGGACCATGAAATGGAGTCGTTTTGTTGTTGTTGTGGGTCCGAGTGGTGGTGGATGGTAAGGCGAATGGGGCAGAGCTAGGTCTTGGAGAGTGGGTCCCACTGGTTCGGGGCCATCAGTGGGCCATGAAATGGAGTCGTTTTGTTGTTGTTGTGGGTCCGAGTGGTGGTGGATGGTAAGGCGAAGGGGGCAGAGCTAGGTCTTGGAGAGTGGGTCCCACTGGTTCGGGGCCATCATGAAGAGGTCGTGGTGGCAGACGGCTGTTTCCAACCGGAAAGTCGTCGCCGCGTCGTCGAGTGGAAGCTCCAATGACACCTTCATCAGGTGTAAGTGTAACGTCTCTGGATTTTTAATTCCAATGTCGTTTGGATTGCTGGTACGACTGAGAGTGTAGTCTTTCAGCTCCAAGGCTTAATAGAGGTACAGACTACAAAAAACCCTATATTATTATTAGGATTATTAGCTTTTGAATTTTAAAATCATTTTTAATTTCTCACTTAACTCCTATGTAGTTTTTGTTAAAATCATACAGAAAAATAAGGGTTTAAGTGTGGCCACGTGGTTTTATCTGTTTGTTTTTAAGAAAAATTTAAATAAAAAGACCAGTTGACTGCATTATTCTCTTTTTTCCTATATATTTTTAGCATAAATTACAACAAATGGATTAAGTGGGAACAATTCAAAATTTAATGGGTAAAATGAAAATTTTTAAAGTTCATGAGGCAAACTGAGAATAACTCTAAAATTCACGGGACACCAGTAATAATAATCCTTTTTATTACTAGTCTATACAAATCGTTGTGAAAAAAAAGAGAAAAAAAAAGAAAGTATAGATTAAAAATAAGAATGGATATATTATCATTATTGACTACATTAATAATTGAATTACATACATATTAAATTATTATGTCAAATAATTAAAAAACAGAAATTAATAATCAATATATAAGTAATTGCTATGCTGGTAATTTAGTCATAATTATTAGTTTATAAATAATTGCTTATTGTTAGTATATTAACAATGTACAAACTACAAAAGTCCTTTATTAATGTTATTGTTGTTGTCCTTTGCAAGAACTCTCATTTTATTACTGAACTTTAAATATCTTTAACCCACTCTTATAAAATTTATGCTAAAAGTAAACGAGAGAATGGAGGTAACGTGATAACGTGGTGTTTCTGTTAAATTTTTTTTTTACAACAAAACAGAAAAAGACAGTCTTTTCTATTTGTTTTTAACAATAACAAAATGAGTTTTGTGGGATTAGTTGAAAATCAAGAGGTAAGGTGAGCATTTTAAAAGTTTGAGAGATAAATTGTGAATGATCCTAAAATTTAAGAGGTACATACTAGATACCATTTTTTTGTGCTTTAATAGTCTTTTTTGAGCTTTTTGTGGAGTGAAAGTTGGTCTGTAGTTGCAGAAAATCAAGAAAGAGTCCTATACAATCGAGCGTAGATGATCTTCTCACCTAAACCTTTTTTTGTTTTTCTTTTTCCTTTAAACTTTGTATGTAAAACCTTACTAAGTTTTTGGTTTATCCCACTTAAAATTTTGAAGTGTTATGTTTGTCCGACATCATAAGTGCTAAATTCAAATTCTTCCGCTCCTAATCAAAAAAAAAAAAAAAAAGAAAAAAGAAAGTGACAAAGATCTTTAATTTTCTTGGTGAAAAAATCATTGTGCTCATTATTGGCTCATTTGGTAAGCCTTGAATAAAAAATTAGGAAAATTGCAAATATTGACCTTAAGTTTTTATTGTCAGGATTTTTATTTTTTAAAAAACTCAACCTTTTTATATACTTTATTAACAAATTGAAAAAGACTAAAATAAAGTTTCCTAGTTTTGAGGGTGATATTTACGTCGTGTTTAGAATTATTCTTGTTTTTATTTTTCATGTTTTTTAAGAACAAAAAATGAAAATGATTTTAAAATAATGTTTGGCACAATTAAAAATAAAAAATAAAAATAAAAGTAATTTTTTAATTTAATATAAAATGAGAGAAAAATAAAAAATGACTTTTTTATTTTTTATTTTTGTGTGAAAAGTATGAGAAAAAAAGGATAAATAGATTTTTGAAGAGAAAATATTATGTCATGTCTAAATTAGTTAAAGTACATTTTTGTCATATTTTAAAACTAAAATAATATCAGATAATTAAAAAGATGATAATTTAATTAAAGACTCATTTTCTTTTTTTTATCATACCAAACAGGATAAAGGTAAACCAAACTATCTTTCTCCCTTTCACATGTTCTTTCCTTTATATATTTTCTTTGCCTCTCTTTTTCTTCCTTCCTACCAAACGTTGCATTAACGAGGGAGGCCGTGTGATGGGTTAAAATAAAGTGTAAGTTGAGAGATTTTCATTTAAAATTTCTTATTCAGTCATTTTATTAATTATGAGTATTAATAGTTATTCAAATATTTACTTATTAATAATATCTGACGGTTATAATAAATTAAATAATTAATTAAAAAAATTAATAATAATAAATAAAATTGAATTTATATAATTAAATTTTTATATTTAATAATAACGATTCAAAAAATGTAATGATTAAAAAAAACATATATATTTATATATATGTATATATATTTATACAACTTGCGCAAGTGGGGCCGTAGACATCGAAGGATTATTAATTTGTGGTCATCATTTGCTGATCACAAATCCAACTACTTTGATCGTGATAATGCTATGAAGACATAAATTTGCAAATTCCATCTCTGCACCAGAATTTTGAGTTATTTTTTTAGAGTGTAACTTGAGTGTAATTTTTAAATTAAATTTTTATAATTTAATTTAAAGTTGTAACTTGAATAAAGTTAAATAAAATTAAATAAAATTAAAACTTAAAAAAACATAAAATTAAATAAAATTAAAATTAAAAATTTTTTTTTTTGAGTTTTTTAAATAAAACAACATGCCCTTTATTATTTATCACTTCTTTTGGTTATACGAGGCCCTGGAAAACACGTTGTTTGAAGAAGGGATACTTTTCGATTGCACTGGTTGCAGTAAGCCTTAATTCTCTATTGATTTTCTGTTGTTCAGCTATTACCTTATCGTCACCTAAACAAATTATTAGAATCATAGTCGGGTGTGATTGAAATTCTCTTTGCTTTTGGGCAGATTTTCTGTGTTTTACCGTCTTTTTTTTTTTTTTTTCCAAATTTTTAATTTTTAAAACTTGTATGCGAGGTTCATTTGAATATGTTCTCTCTCTCTCTCTGTTTTTTTTTTTTTTTTTTTTTTTTTTTTTTTTTAAGATTTTCTGTGAAAAGAATTGTCTTTTTTCATTACTGTAAGAATTATCCTTTTGAGAGATTCTCTCTCACTGATAAACTGGTCTTGCTTTGTCAGTATTTTGTTACCAAACATTAGCATTCTCAGAAGACAAGTAATGTGCCTGAATTTTACTTATTTATTAATTTATTTTAATGGCCTTACTTCTCATATCTTGTACAATGTAATGGCATCTATTGGCATGAAGTGCTGAAGAGGCCTGGTTTGATTCTTATGATGGCGATAAAGATTACCATAGTGTTCAAGACGGCATGATTTTTGAAGAGGTTTTCAGTTTCAAGATTGTTTACATTTGTCCAATTAGTTATAATCTTCTTTTATTTATGTGGTTGAAATGTTTATATGTGCAGATTTGCTATCTCTAAGCGGCTTGGACAATCTGTCCTTGTCAGGAAATTCTGTTTGTAGTTCCCATGTGAGAAATTTATAGGATTAATAGCTTCTATTGATTTTCTATTGAGTTTTGTTGTTACAGAATTTTGGAGTTAGTCGAAGTGTTTGTGTTGGAGCTTTACAAAACCCAGTTTATGATGAATTCATTGGTCTGAACACAAGTTGTTTGACAAAACGCCTAAAACAAATTTTTTTCTTGGATTCCCCATATTTGCTTTTCTTCTTGCACTTATTAATGTTGCTTTTCTTCTTGGCTTCTATTTGAGTGAAATACCCAAAGAGCATTTTGGATTATGTTGTCTTCGGTTGGGATTTTCTTCTGTCTGATTCTCAGGTGAGGTATGGTTAATTGCTTTTGTCGTTGGGTATCATTCACACAGATTTAATTCTGAAGATTAGGAAGAGGGTGGACACATTATGCTCTACATACTGTACTCAAGGAGTGTACTTTTGATAGAAGGTTATAAAATCTACTATTGTTTACACGGTAAGCAAACTATATATCTATCTCTTATTACATCATCATTTTGAGTATACAAGTGGATTGGAGGCCTTTTCTTCTTTTTATGTTAGAACATATATTTGAGTATCCGGTTATTTGATCTTTTTTTATTTCTTTATAAATTGATCCTTTTTTTTTATTATGTTGTAAAGTTAAGTTAATATTCTTCTTATTATATTTGATCCTTTTTTTTTGTTTCCAGCAAAAAAAATATTATGTTCATTTTTTTCTTATTGTTCAACTTGTTATACATATTAAATATGATGCATTTAGTGCAGCAAAAACATTTTTCTTTAAAAAAAAAAAAACTTTAGACGATGTCTTTTTCAAAAACCGTCATCTAAAGTAGTAAAATGTTACTTTAGATGACGGCTTTTCCAAAAACAGTCGTCTAAAGTCACAACGGCATAAGATGACTTTTTAAACAGCTTTAACGACGTTTATAAACCGTTGATAACATTTAACGACGGTTGAAAAGACAATGGTTTGCCAAGCTATCGTCTTATCTTTTAACAGGTTAAAAACTCATCTTAAATAAAAAAAATAAGTTCTTTTTTTTTATGGGAGTTGCTCTGGTAGGATAGTCCTTCTAGTAATGTCAGTTTTTATGAGTTGAATCAAGTCAAAATCACGTTAGATTGAAAAGGTACGCAGATCATACAGTCTTTGATATAAATCTAGTAGCTGAGAAAAAAAACTACCGAGAGTTTATTTTTTCTAGTTCTGCCAGAGAAAGTCCCCTTTTCATATATTTTACCCAAAACAATAGTTGTTTCTCTTCATCTAATGCTTTAACATACGTAAAAGCAGAAAACTATATTCCAAACCGGCCTAACTCCAGTTCTTATTGATTTCTTGGTGGTCAATAGTACACACTATCTAGACTAGACATCTGAAATGAGCAACACAAGCGTCTCCAATTCCTTCCTCTCAAGTAGTCATCGCTGGAAACGAGATGTTTTCCTGAGTTTCAGAGGGGAGGATACTCGCAGGGGTTTCACGGACCATTTATACAATACTTTGAAGCGAAAAGGGATTGATGTCTTCAGGGATGATGAAAAGCTTGAGAGGGGAAAAGATATCGCTCCAGAGCTGTTGAGATCGATCGAAGAATCGAGATTCGCAGTCGTTATTTTCTCGAGAGATTATGCTTCCTCCACATGGTGCTTGGATGAACTCCAGAAGATTGCCGAATGCAAGAAAAGCATGGAGCAAACAGTCTTGCCGGTTTTCCACGGGGTGGATCCGTCCAACGTGAGGAAACAAAAGGGGGAGTTTTTGGCAGCCTTTGAGAAGCATGAACAAGACTTCAAAGACAATATGGGTAAGGTAAAGAAGTGGAGGAAAGCTTTAACTGATTTAGCTAGTGTCTCCGGTTGGGATTTGACAAACAGGTAAAAACCCATCGATCTTTTGCTTCTGTCATTATTTCTATATGCCATAGTAAAGAGAGAAAAAAAAGAAAAAATAAAGTTACACTTGGCACCTCCTGGCTCCTAATGTTATTAATAGGGAAAATACTTAAAGAGCAATGCTACTCCTCCAAGATTGGGTTCATATGTCCCCTTTTTCCTGTTCCTTTCCGTGTCCCTTCCATAATAACATACCACGTCATGCCTTTTTAATTGACATGATAAGAATCTTTAATTGATGTGTTATAATATTACTGGAGGGACATGAAAAAGGACAGGAACAAAGGAACACATGAGTTAGTTTTTTCATCCAAACGGGAATTTCTCCCCATTACTCACATTGAGTAGGGTCAGACCCTACTGAATGTGAGTAATGGGGAGAAATCCTTGTTTGGATGAAAAAGGGTTTTTCATACATAAAATGTTCCTTGTACTTTGTTTAAATACCATTTGTGTCTTTTTTATTATTCAACTGCCCAAAACACTCTATGTGTTTATAAAACCTTACTCAAAATATCACTTGAAGCAATTAACTTTTTGAAATATCAAGATTAACCTTCCCAATCTATATGAAATGTTATTTTAGATATGATTTAATTGAAAAGTTAAATAAATTTTAAAATATATTTTAATCAAACAAATGCTTCAATTATTTTGAGTGTTTTTCATTTTTTAAGATTAATTTTTATTTAAATCAAAAATTTATTTTATTTAATATTTTGATTTGATAATGTTTTAAATTGTATTTAATAAAGGTGGAGAAGGGTAATCTTCGTGTGACAAAAATTTAATTGCTTCAAATGTTATTTTGGATATGATTTTATAAACACATGAGGTGTTTTGGGTATTTGTATAATAAAAAGGGCAAACAGGGTATTTCGGCTTGACACATAGGTTTTTTGAGTATTATTTCTTACAATATTACGACCACAAGTACTCTTTCATCAATATTTTTTTAACACCCTATTCATCTCTATGGAGTTAAAATCCTACCACTCTACCACTCACACAAGGTGGACCCCAAGTGTGTAAAGTAGAATCCACCATTTTGTGAGTGATGGAGATTTCATCCAATGGGATGGAATACCATTATTGATTTTTGATTATTGATTTTTGATTTTTTTTTTTGCCATGACATCCATTTGACTATTAAATTATTTTAAATGTCGTGATACTTTAATATGATAAAAATATACATCTGTTTTTGTAAAATTAGGGATAAAGGAATTCAAAAACTCCACGCTTTTTGTTTTGTTTTGTTTTTTCTTTAAAGAAGGGATTTTGGATATTTTTTAAAATTTTAATAATTTAGGGGACGACTTGGTAATTACGTACAGTTGGTTGAAGGGGTGTCACTATAATATTGACAAAAGTTATGGGGGTGTCAGTGTAATTTTTCGTATAGTAAATTTAAGGAATATTGGTGCAAATACTTTGGATCTGAGACCACTGATTTTTTCTTTTGTCTATATATTTCAACATTTATAGCTGTATTTGAGTTGTTTTGTTTTGCAGGCACGAGTCTGAAGTTATTCAGGAAATAGCTAAAACTATTTTAAGTAAATTGAACCTCGTATTCTCAAGTGTTAACAAGGACTTGGTTGGAATAGATTCTCGCATAACGAAAATGGATTCATATTTAGATATCGGGTCAGATGAAGTTCGCACTATTGGGATTTGGGGAGCGGGAGGGATAGGTAAGACAACTATAGCTAAACAAGTTTTCAAAAGGATCCATGACCAATTTGAAGCAAGTTGTTTCCTTGCAAATGTTAGAGAGGAATCCCAAAAACATGGTATAGTTCGTATACAAACCCGTCTCTACGATATATTGGTCGAAAACCAGGCAAAGATACAAATGGATGACATGGGAATGGATCATGTGTTAGAAAGAGCATTGCATTCTAAAAGGGTTCTTGTTGTTCTAGACGATGTGGATCAATTGAAACAACTAGAAGCTTTAGTTGGTAGGGCAGGTGGTCAGCATAAATGGTTTGGTTCAGGAAGTAGAATCATTGTAACGACTCGAGACAAACACTTGTTGAAGATTTATGGTAACATTGTATTTGAGGTTGAAAAGTTAAATGATGTTGAAGCTCTTCAACTCTTTAGTCAGAAAGCCTTCAACCAAGATTGCCCCGAAGATGACGACTATAATGAGATGTCGAAGAATGTGGTAAAATATGCTAATGGACTTCCTTTAGCACTTGAAGTTTTGGGTTCCTTCTTGTATGGAAGAGATAAAGATGAATGGTTAGGCACAATAAATCGTCTAAGGGAGAACCCTAAAAGCGAAATTTATAAAACACTTCGACTGAGTTACGATGGACTAGAGCACACAGAGAAGCAAATGTTTTTGGACATTGCTTGTTTCTTCAAAGGAGAGGACATTGTTCGCGTCAAGAAAATATTTGACAGTTGCAAGTTCCACCCCACAATTGGTTTAAGGGTCCTCAATGAAAAGTCTTTAATATTTGATGAAGGAGGAAAATTATGGATGCATGATTTACTACAGCAAATGGGATGGGAAATTGTTCGAGAAGAATCTCTGGAAGATCCTGGAAAATGTAGCAGGCTGTGGCTTCACAAGGATTCCTATCACGTTCTTACTGAAAATAAGGTACCTTTTTTTTTTTTTTTGGCTTGGAGAAAACAAGGTACTATTTGACGACAAATTCATGCTTTTTATATGCTGCATATTTAGTGCGTGCATATATATTGCAATTAATGTACACATAGAATCACTTTTTTATATTAACCGTTGTATTATACGTGAGTTGTCAAACGAAGGAAGTAAATAGTTAAGATTTTTGCTACGTTATCCATATTTTAACGAAGGAAGTAACTTATTTTGTATATTCAGGGAACAAACGCTGTTCAGGGTATATTCCTAGATTCTCAAGAAAAAGAAGAAATGCTCTTCAATGCCGACCTGTTCTCAGAGCTCAAAAATAATACACCGGTTAGGATTTTCCAACGCCACTTGTCACCGTCAGAGCAGGTACGTGATCTAAAAGGAACAAAGAAATAGTAAACTCATCAAAGTGTTCTTTATAAGTTTAAAATTGATGGGGAAAGATTAGTGCTATTCGTTATGTCAGTTTCTAAGGAAATGGAACCGGCGATTGAGCCAATCAAGAGGGAATTCACGGTTTCAACTTTTCTTTAAAAATTATTATATTTTTATTTAGCTATTACATAAACAAATTCAAAAACATAAAAGCTTTTTAAAGCTAAAGATGTAAAAACGCTTAAAAGTAGGCCTTTAAACATTGAATAAGTAATTTCAAAAGACAAAAAATTGATAAGTTGCGTACAACTTAGTGGAATATGGAACTCAAAATGACTTAGTTTCCTTGTATCACAGTATAATACTTTACGATTTTTATATGAATCGGTAAATTAACATCAAAAGGTCATCAGCTCAAATCCTTACAAAATTATAATAATTTTGTCACTCGTAACATATTTGGTATGGTCTTCCAAAGGATCAAAACTTTAACAATTTTATGTAACCCACTTATACAAGAAAGCTACATCCTCTTGTGTAGTCAGCCGGAGGAGCGGAGCGGCGGTATTTCAAAACGTTGCTTGGGAAAGAAAAAGAGGTGCACTTGAATTATGATGCATTCTTAGAGTTGAAAAATCTTCGATTTCTGAAGATTTGCAATATCAAAGTTGTGGGATGCCAAGAATATTTTCTCCCCAAAAGTTTACGGCTTCTAGAATGGCATGGATGTCCTCTAAAATCATTGCCATCAAATTTTCAACTTGATAAGCTCGTTGAACTCAGCATGCCTAACAGCCGCATTGAACAACTGTGGAAGTCGGAAACTATAGTAAGATATAATTTACTTGCTGATCTTTATTATTATTTATGTATTTTCAAACTAGTAACTAATAAATCTAAGAATTTTTCACTCTAAACTGTCTCAATCTCTCTCTACCCGAGGCCTAAAAATCCTTCTTGTTCTTCTAACTTAAATTTTCTCAAGCATGACTCAGGGCTATTAATTAACATGTTTATCATTTCTTACTGAACTATATAAGATCAATAATATATATTTTTTTCTATTTACTTCTGACAGCGTCTAGGAATGTTGATATCGATTGATCTTAGCGATTGTTATTACTTGACCAATACTCCAGATTTCACTAAGGCCCCAAATCTTGAGATTCTAATCCTTGACGGTTGTGGAAAGTTAAAAGAGGTTCACCCATCAATCGGAGTTCTTAGAAATCTTGTTTTATTGAATCTGAATGGCTGTAAATGTCTTGAGAAGCTTCCTGACAAAATCAGCTTGACATCTCTTAAGACGTTTATTCTTTCGGGATGTTGGAATCTGAATAAATTTCCGGAGATAGTGGAAGATATGAAAAATTTGTCCCAACTTTACTTGGACGGTACAGCTATATGGGAGCTTCCAGTTTCAATAAATCGCTTGATTGGACTTACTCTGTTAGACTTAAGCAACTGCAAAAACCTTTCAAGCCTTCCAAGTAATGAACTTTGCAGTTTGACAGCTCTTAGAACTCTCCGTCTCTCTGGTTGCTCTAGGATTGATCAACTACCAGAAAACCTAGGAAGCTTGAAAGAGTTGGAAGAGTTATATGCAAATGGAACTGCTCTAAGGAAAGTTCCTTCCTCAGTTCAATGCCTAGAGAACCTTAAATACGTATCATTCCGAGGAAGTAACAACGACGTTTCATCTGTAACGCACCACAGATCATGGAAATCACTCATTTGTTGTTGTTTGTTGCCAACAGATCAACACTACTCCCAATTAATTAACTTGCAGTTGCCTAGTTCATTTGCAGGCTTAACATCTCTGGTATCTTTAGATCTGAGCCAATGTCATCTAGAAGAAGGAGCTATACCTAATGATATTGGCTGTTTATCCTCACTGCAGTATTTATACCTGAGTGGAAACAACTTTAGGACTATACCCGCAAGCTTCTCTCAACTTTCCAAGCTAATGGAACTTGACTTATCCGATTGCGGCGAGCTTCTTTGGTTGCCAAATCCTCTTCCATTAAGTCTCAAGTATTTATATGCACGAAATTGTCCTAAGTTGAATAATGAGCTTTCGCATTATCATGACGTGGAAGTATTTATTTCGGACAAAGGACTCCATTTCATAGATTGCAGAACATCATTGAGTTTTGATGATGATGGGCCAATTATGCCGGAAGAATATGTTGATCTGCTCTTTCCAAAATATGTTGAGGTCTCTCTCTCTCTCTCCCTCTCTCTCTAATAAATATATAAGAATAAAAGCCTTCTTTGTTTTATTTATTTATTTATTTATTTTTGCAGGATCAAATTAAACATGGAAGACCATTCGACATTATTTTTCCTTATCCAGCTAGAAGTAATCCTGAGTGGTGTAGCAAATGGAGTAGTAAAGGTTCTTCCATAACGATCAAGTTATCCCCAGAAGATAATTTTGGTATGAGGAAAGGATTTGCTCTTTTCTTTGCTTTAGAAATTAAGGAGCAGAATGACATTCACCAAGATTCGGAACAACAAAAGACTGCCTGTCTTTTTCACACTGATGAAGGGGAGAAACTTTCATTATTGCCCAACTTTAAAGTGCCTGGGGCTGGATCATATGGCGTTTGTTGCTACCGTCCTCGTGGAAGGTTCAACAAAAAATATTTGAATGAAGCAAGTAGTGTTTTTGGAGCTTTAGTTTTAACAGAGAGACAAGATATGAAGATAAAAATGTGTGGGTTGCATATAATATTTGAGCAAGATGTGCAAGAGTTTAGCCAAAAACTTTCCGAAACTTTTACTGAGTTTCAAAATTTGGATTCGAAATTCATACATTGTAAGAAATTGTTAGATGCAGCAAGAGAACTAAGAGAACATGGCAACTATAAAAAATCCAGCATGGCTCAGGATTATACTTCATCAGAGCCACAACAAGATGATGTAGACCAAACTTTGACAACTAACGACCCAAACTCAAGTTCGAAGGACTCCGTTGATGACTGCTCCATCCAGATGAGAAGAGATACATACACATTGCTTTCAAGGCTCTTTGAGGTTATTAGTTCTCTGTCTCTTGTTCCCTCTCTTTCAGTTCTTGTTTTCTTTTAAAGCAAGAAAAAAAGGTTCTCTCAGTCTCTGCCACTCTCACACAAATTTTTGATGCTTTTACATATTACACAGGGCCGTTCTGCGCACAACCGATTTTCTTTTGTCTTTCCTCGTGTAACGCTTTCATACTGGTTCTCACATCATTGTGTAGGGGACACAACAATTTGTTATCTTCCTCCAAGTTTATATGATAACGAGAGATGGGTAGGACTTGATGTTTATGCTATATGTGAAAGGCCTGATCCATCAGAAAATTCTTCCTTGCTTTTTGTTGATTTGTATGTCCATGGAACCAATAACGGCGGAATACCATTACCCATCCTAACATATTCCTTGACCATACTTGGTTTTGTTCAGTCCTTTTTAGTTGTATCTCATATACCCCGTGAGTCCTTCCCAAAGCAGTTGAATCAATGCCAGGGTATTAGTGTTCTGTTTAGACCTGCTGCTCCAGCTGAAAATGTGAAGATAGACTTTAGCGTTTTATTATGTGGGACTAGGTTACTATATGAGAAAGATTCGGAATCATTCATCCAGGAGATGATTTCCTTGGCATCAGTGGAACCATCTCTCCTTCAACTCCTCCACGACAGAGCTAAATTATATGTTCAGGAGGCCGAAGAGTTCCTTCGCAAAGATGAAACTCATAAAGAACCCGCTGGTGTATTCAGAAGCGAATGGTTAAATTCTATGACAGCAAATTTTCTTTCTTTAATCATTTTACAAAATTCGATTTGATTACCCCAGCTTAATTAACACAAGTGCTCTTTATGTTTATAGGTCGCTTCTTCAATCCTTGCAGAAGCTGCTAACAAGTACGGACCCTTTGGCTAAAGACGTCTCTACTACATTGGAGAAATATAGGTTCTATCGTACACATAACAGGATTTCTCCTGAACTTGGGCCAATGTTAGCCCATTCTGAGGCGTTTGTTTTGAACATTTTGCAACAAAGGGATATGAATTATCATTTAGATAATTTAAGTTTCTGTCATTTCCACATAATGCCTGATATGGTTCTACGCTTTGGAAGGAACTCAGCGGATAGATGGAAACATAAGCTGAAGTTTGTGTTTGAAAAATTTTCCATGGATAATGGCTTGTTTATCACGCTTAGTGTAGGAGGAAATCTGATTTCTGTTTCAAATTACTTTGATCCTATGCAAGTGTACAATTTTTGTTTCCCTCAAAAGGAAATTCTAGAGTGGTTCCTAGATCGGAGTAGCAAGTCCAGAATGGCAATTGAACTACCTCCACATCTGTATGATGATAGCAGTTGGGCGGGACTTGCTGTATGTGCTTCTTTTCTTGTCAATGAGCATCCAAATGCATTTTCAGAAACGTATGTGGACCTTCTGTGTCACTTGTCAGCCGATAGGAATTGTTTGAATCCTGTCCCGTGTTTCTCTGTAACCAAAGACAGATATAAGTGGTTACATGTCCGGGGATTCATCTGGCTAACGTACTTACCTCGTGAGTTTCTTACAGAGTTGAATCAACGAAGGAATTTACAGGCCAGAATTTTTAGTTCCTGTCCTGGATTGATAGTGAATATGTGTGGAATCCGCCTATTGTACCATCAAGATGTGAAAGACTTTAGGCGTGCAATGCGTGAATGTTCAACCTCAATCTTTGACACTTTGGATGAAACTAGCTTTGGGATTACTGATGAGCAGAATACTACACTATATGCAAATGATTCGGAAAACAGTTCTAGCTCTAGAGATCTTAATGAAAATACTAGTTATCAATCCACATTTCATCAAACATCAAATGAGGTCTCTCTCTCTCTCTCTCTCTCTCATCAATGTTTATCAGGCTGATCAATATCATGTTGAAATATTTTCTTCCAGGAATTCCATCAAAACTCAATATACAACTCATGTTTCCTTGCTGTTGAAATTCAAGAGTGGTTCCGCGATCAGTACAGCTTCAATTCTTCTGGGAAGATCCATCTACCGCCAGATATAAGTCATGAAAATAATTGGTTAGGTTTCACTATGTGTGCTTACTTTTCGGACCTGGAGACTACATATATTGACAGCAATTCAGATGCAGAAACTGTTGCTCATATTACTCTAACTTGTCAGTTTGGAACTGAGAGGGGCAGTATTGAACCTCCTCATTACCATCAAACAACCCAGGAAGACTTGAGTATGTTATATCACGGAGGATTAATGTGGTTATCCTTTTTACCGAGACAGTGGTTTGACGAAGCACTTCGTCTAGCACCATATCCACTAAACGAGTGCAGAGTCATGGAGGCTTCCTTTCGAAGCGACAAGCGAGGTTTATGCGTGCAGCGGTGTGCTTTCCGTCTTCTTTATCAGCATGATGAGGAGGAATTCAGGCAAGCAATAAGACATTGCGTCCTCAATACCTCGTCATCTTCAGATAAAAAAACATCAGAAGGACCTGTTGATCAATTGCTCAAGGACAAGGGTAAAGGAGTTATGGAGTAATTTTGCCTGATCTCAAGACTGTTCTAGGTAATCAGTTGACTGTTGCTACATTAATTCATAACACTTCTGTCCAAGTTCCATTTAAAGTCGCAACTAATGAGTTCATTGATATATTTTTCAACCTTTCTGAAACTCATTGTGTTAGGATACCAAGCACAAATATTGAGAAATTGAACTGAAGCGTGCAAATCCTATTGAGAACAATCACAAAATTACAATCACCAATCAAGAACCCTAAAACAGTGGTTGATGTGGGACAGAATAAGGAAAAGAGAGAGAAGAAGAAGAAAGAGAAGAAGAGAGAAAGAAAAGGAGAATTTAGAGAGAGAGAGAGAACAAGTTTAGAGAGAGGAAATCTGAATAATTGTATTATCAATCAATAAGTTCTTGAAAAATATAATGATCAATACTAGGCCTATTTATAGATAGGTAATTCAAATATTAATTGAAAACTAAACGCAATTAGGAAACTAAGTACAATCGGGAAAACAAAACATAATAGGAAATTAACTTAAGAAAATATACTAGTTACCAAAAACTAAATATAATAATAATAAAAAAGATAATATCCTAGTTTCTGTATTTGCGCCTGACATAATAATAGAAACTAGTACTGTGATCTCCATCAGTGGTGTTACTCTCCGTATCTTGGCTTCCCACGCTCTGTTGTCCTCAGTAAAACAATACCCCTTCCACTCAGTCCCTCAACTTCCCTTTTATACCCACTAAAACAACACTTAATAAGAAAAACGACATCTTTAACAACTAAGGGTACGTTTGGTTTGATGGAATGACTAATGAAATAAAATGACAATTCCTAAAATCCATTCATTCTTATGTTTAGTTGGGCAAAAAAACTTAAGAATAACAATTCCCCATCAAATTGTTAAAATTCTCTCTCTAAATTATCCCTCCCAATATTAAAAAATTTAGTATAAATACTCTTTTCCTCTAGTTTTTGCTGACGACAATAAATTTGAAGAGACATATTTAAGTATTTGGTTTATGTTTTACTATTTGTCGATTTAATTATGCAGAATATATTTTAGACCTTTTATGTTAGAATATTTTTGTTTTTCTATTTTGTCGATACCATCATTGACCGAGCTCCAAAAACCATAAGAATTAAGAATCTGCTTAAACTGTAGCCATCTTGTCCATCATCATTAGGACTTTTGGCCTTCAGTGATCACAAATACTTAATCACTTATGATTATGGAGATCATAGCAAGAATCTTAGACTTAAACGTTCTGATGTGCTGGATCCTTTACTAGAGGCAAGCACAGAGCATACTAGTTAGGAGCAGAACTATTATAACATAGAGAAAGAAATTTAAAATTTCAGAGAAGAAGATTAGTGATAGAAATTCATTATAGAGAAATACATATAATATTATTCTTCAGAAATGTGTACAAGGTTCTCTGCCTCTAGCAAGCTGAGAGCTTCGCCTTTTATAGCCGAAGCTTAGTTACAGACTTTTTACAAGAGATGAGGTTCATGATTACGAGATAGGATTCTTATCTAGAAAAGACAAACACCATTATTACAAGATAAGGCTTAAACCTAAAGGATAGATGTACATGTCGACATATTTTACAAAGTGCATGCCAGCAGGAGAGGATAGGGTCTTATCTACTGTATTGGTCAGGAGATAAGTTTAAGTTTTCCCAATCTGATGAGTCAGAATCTACTGAACCACAAAGATGATAGTACTAAGGCTTATGTCGTTTGTTGAGTGATGGTATCAGAGTCAAAATGGTGGCTCGACGACTTCATAAGAGTTTTGTGAAGCAGGAGAATATTATGATATAGAGGTGAGGAATGAAGAAGAGTAAGAGAGGAAACCACACACACATGACTACAACCCAGAAAACATCCCCGCTTTTAGAACCAGCCAGGCTATCCTCATCCATTACTATTCCTAACCCCTGTAAAAAAATCCCTTGCCCGCAAAATAGAAAACCTAGTAGAATACTCTTACATCCCTGAAACTACCATAGTTCAAGAGTCAATCCCTTCTTTATTAAATCCATATAATGTTTTTAGGAGACACCGTCGTAATATTAGACAACTTATCACCAATACCAGACTTGTCATAAAAGAATACATTAAGTTTTCCAGGTTGAATAAGTGTTTTGTTCCCAGCACCACTCAAGAACAGTACATCGATCTTGAAATTCCAAAGGAGCTCATTTCTCGATAGGCTGTTGAAGGCCATACTCATCTCTATTTCGGAGCAATCAGGCTCATCCTAACCCTCCATGGTAGGAAAGGATTACCTGTCACTATTCACTTAGCACTCATAGATACTAGATATACTAAGTACGAACATGCAGTAATAGGAACCACTTTGTCCACACTCCATGCTGGTAGCATCCTATTATCCTTTTTTTCAAACTTCAATATCCTACTTAAGGACCCACACTTGTCCACATGTCTTAAAGTTTAACTCCAAATTTCTGGTGCAAAAAATCCATCCTCATGCATAGCCACATTCCATCAATCTATAGAATTCAGAACCATACACTTGACCTCCCGGTTCCAGGCCATGTCCCAGATACTTTGCTTATTACAACAAAAAGAGAAAATGAAGTGCCAACTATTTTGCAGATTCGTAGACAACTCTCCCGAGAAGAGATGACAAAGCTCATGCCCTTAGAATGGTTCACTAACTACGAAAAGTTACATCAGAACCACAAACCCATCCAAACGTCTGATCCAACCTTAATTCAATTTGAAGACGGAAAGATAAAAACTGTCTTCAAACATATTGATAAAGGTCCCAATAAAACACCAGAAGTCTTCCAATCCTTGATGATTAGGCCAGTGTCGACACAAGAAGACATCCTTGTCAATAGTTTCAAAACAGACGGGTCTAAGATCTACACCAATAAGATTGATGGTCATTTCATATGGGATTGTGATCCCTCTATGTGTGATCCAGACTGCGATTGTTGGATGCACCATGAAGACGATGAAGAAGATGATCGTCCAAGCAGTAGAAGAAGAAAGAAGAAAGGAGTTTGCAAGCCTCAAACAACCAGAAGACAGTATCATCCAGATAGTCCATGGGTTGTCAAAAACAAACATGAGGATTCATCCACTTCAGATGTGGCACCATGTATGATGTTTTCATCATATGATCAAGATTTTCCAGTTCTTGAAAGATAGATAGATCAGACAACCAAGGTGGTTTCTCAGCCATTTGTTCAGCCAACAGAAATACTGCCAGATGGGAAACCAAAACCTCCATCCCAGGCAGAAAAAGTTCTGAACTGACAAACTCAAAATGCCAGAGCCCAAAACCAGGTCTTACAAAAGATTGAAACAAAGGTTGACAGGGTTATAGCTAGTCCAATCTCACTGACAAGAAGCTTGACAGCCTCAGCGATGATGTTCGGAGACTCTAAAATAGCCTCCAGTCAAAAATCAAACAGTTAGATTCTGATTTAAAGAACCTCATCAACCAGAGGTACTTTGGACTAGAATTTGACATAAAAGAAGCATAGATCTAGAGGCTAAAGGCTTAGCTCAAACAGATTGATGAAGACTTCGATAAAAGATAAATGAGAATGTTCGATCCTCCTTCTTAACAACTTCCTCCCTTTAGACCTTCATTCTTTCCTTCATACTCATACCCAACTCAGCCCGACTAATGAAAGATCTTCAAAATGACTCATGAAGTCTACAGAGACCCGACTTGGTCAAAACCAACTACTTCAGCAAAGCCAACTTCTTCAACACATAAAACTTCCAAAATGAGTTTATCAGCGGAAGAAGATGAGCCACCTCCACAAAAGACCAAACCTACTACAAAAGAAAAGGGGGAAAACTTAGAATATTCCCCAGCTCACATGGTACTCTCTTCAGGATTAAAAGAGGTTTCAGAACATTTAGAATCAGATTCGGAATCATTTGAAACAGTAGAAAGCTCTGAGGATTCGGAAGAATCAGGAGAAACCATAGACATTACACAGCTACTAATGGCTACCTCTACGGGGTCAAATGAACAACAGACCTGTGAAGAAATGGAAGGGCCATGTTCTCATATAATAGAAGAATCCCCTGATGCACAACAACGATAAGAGAATGCTTTCTCTAAGCCAATAGCTGGTCCCTGGTTTAGTTTTGACAAAGTTTCTCCAAACCAATGGAGAGACAAAATCAATGAATTCGGAGCATGGATCGATTTGCAGGTGTTAAAGCCTGGAGCAGAATTAGAAGCTGTCCTTAAAGAATTTTCCTCCAGATTTTACTGGTACTCTCAGAGATTGGTTCTAAAGTCTCGGAGGATATAGACAACTTCAATTTATCAAGGAAGATAGTGCGACAGGAATTCTTAGACTCATATACCAGGAATTCATTGGAGACTATAACTTGATAGACAAGCAGATGCGTCAAGAATACTTTGAGATGAAATGTTGTTCTTTAAAAAGGAAAGACATTGAATTTCATTTTCAAAGAATGTCTCGGTGATATTACCCGCTCAACGGATTCAATGATCCCAACCTTCGCCAAGTATACATGGCCTCCATTCCTTAAGAATTATAGCCATAACTCCAACAGTCTTTGCTTGCAACCAAGAGAGAACTGAAAGATATCTCCATAAGGGAAATTCATCAATTGGTATTAGCAGCTCTAAACAAGCTTTGTGAAACTCAAGAATTATTTTCCTCCATGATGAAAGAAAGATCCAAGTTCAAGAAGGCATGCAAAAAACTATATATACATATCAAATGCAAAGAAAATAGGTGTTTTTGTGGCCCTCCAAAATGCTCTCACGGACCAAAAATAATCAAAAAGGATGGGAAGAAATACAGGTTTTTTAGAAAGAAAAGACGTTGTAGACTAAAGTCGGACCGTTATTTTAACTGCGGAGAAAAACAACACTTTTTAAAAAATTGTCCTAAGAAATCTGCCAAATCAGTTAGGATTATCCAACAGCTGCAAACTAACTCAGTGGATCGAAGCAAGAAAGATATTGATCTAGAATCCCTATTCTCAGAACAAGAAGAGCTAGATGTGGAAACTGTTTTTGCCATCCCAGAATCAGATCAAGATGATTTCAGCCTTGATGATACAGAGGAAGGAGCAGACTATCACATTCCATTCTACAAGATGGAACAATTTTCCCTAATTGTTCCAACTCCTCCTACGCCAAATGTTGAAGTTCAAATCCTTACTTCAAAATATGACAATCTAGTCAACTTAGTCGAATACATGGATATAGGTGCCAGTAGAACAATGATGAATCCAAAAATCATTCCCCGTGATTTTTAGACTCCTCATATAGAATACTTCAAGGTTGCTGATGATCAAGTATTCAAGGCAGAATTGATTACCAATTCAAAAGTTGGCATCAAGTTCTTTCCTGGATGTATTATATGGACACAAATTCTTGGTAACAGGTTGCCGGACAAGGATCTTCTCGTTGGAATGGATGTTTACTACCAAGCAAAAAACCTTCAGATCCTTCCTACAGGATTGAAGTACAAAAGGCAATTTAAGCTTTATTCAACCATTCCAAAGATGTTCTCAATTAAAGAAGCTCCAATTGATTATGAGAAAATTTAAGATAAGCTTCTGAAATTCTGTGCTGACAGTCATGATCAGTTTCAACATCCCAATTCTCTATGAAAAAAAATCAGAAGTTCTTCATATAGTTGCCCTTTAAAAAGAATGAAGACATCAATCCAACTAAGGCTACTCACCCAAGCATGACTCCATTTGATCTAGCCTTAGCCTGAAAAGAATGCTCACAATTCCTCCAACAAGGATTGATCGAACCCACTAAGTCTGATTGGGCTTGCCAAGCATTCTATGTAGAAAAGAGATCAAAACAAGTCCATGGAAAGAAAATGTTGGTGATTGATTACAAGCATTTGAGTTTTTTCTTAAAAGATGACATTTTCCAATTCCAAAAACCAGCTCTCTATTCACTCATCTGAAAGATGCTTAGGTCTTCTCAAAATTTGATCTCAAGGGAGCATTTTGGCAACTGTGAATTGATCCAAAAGATAGGCCTAAAACAACAATCTGCATTCCAGATGCTAAGTACTAGCGAGTTTTGCCTTTTGGCCACAAGACGGCTCCATCTCTGTTCCAAGGAACAATGACTCAAATATTTGAGCCCATCCTGTACTGTGCCTTGATCTACATTAATGATATCTTATTGTTTTCAAAAGAAGCAGAGGCCCATAAAGTTTTATTGGCCTAATTCTACCAGATTGTGGACCAATATGGCATCATGCTATCCGAAAAGAAGAGTCAAATTAGACAAACTCAAATTGAATTTTTAGGGATGTAAATATCTTAAGAAAAGTTTCAACCTGGCCCACACGTAGCTCAAGAACTATTGACGTTTCCAGATAAACACCTTACTATAAAGCAGATTCAACAATTTTTAGGAATCGTCAATTATCTCAGAGACTTTATCCTTCGCGTGTCTGAACACACTAGCCAGCTGTCAAATATGCTAAAAAAGAATCCTCCTCAGTGGGAAAAAGAACAGACAGACGTTATCATAGCCCTGAAGAAAGTAGCTCAGTCACCTCCTCCTTTAAAGATTCCAAGCAAGGGAAAAAGAGTTCTGCAAATAGGCGCAAGTGATCATTATTGGGGGGCATTCTCATTGAAGAAATTAAAAGCAAGAAGCATTACTGTGGACATGCCAGTGGTCAGTTCAAGGATCAGAAAAATACTATTACACTATATACAAGGAGATTTTTGCGATAAAGTATGAAATTCAAAAATTTGATTGAGGGTTATAATTTTAAGGTCTGCATAAACAATTCATGACCTTTCCTGACCTGTAATTGCTCAGACTCAAAAACTGGTTTGTAAGATATGACTTTTTTGTTAAGCATATAAAAAGGCCATCACAATCTCATCTCTGACCTACTGACTCGACCCAAACCAGTTCAAATCATCACCTCATGTAAAACCTTTCCACTAATCCTCATGGCAACAAACACACCATTATGTGTTCCAGTAGAAAATGGACATTGTTTTCCTCCTGATCTAGGCAATTCACTTAGACCTGACCAGATCCAATTTTATGCCAAAACCCATCTCTTTTATTACCTGACCAACATCTGTAATGGAACCCATAACCCCCAAACTAATGATCTATACAACATAGACCAACCGTATTTGGCCACTTACAATCTCCATCCTTTCAGCCTAATCACAGAAGATGATATCTGGTACTTATGGTGCCAAACAGTCTTATATTAAATTGCTCTCAACTGTCCACTCATGCAGTTCTATATACAACTTCATGACCACAACAATGAAGGATCTCCTTTATGGAAACTCTTGAAAATGTTCTCCCCACTCATGTGGTGGAGAGAAGAAACATCAAGACTCCTTCAGAAACACAGAGTTTGGACATTCTCTTCAGCAGAAGTTCAACAAGTGCACACAATTTTCATCATACATCAGCCATACCTGATCAGCTCAAAAACCCAGACATTGTACACACAAAACATTGTCTATCCATGGTACACTAGTTTTGACTATCCTAGATCATTCGAAGAAGTCAAAAAAGATCTCATCAAATATCTGTGTAGAGAAAATAGATACAAGCCAAAGGCTATTCCACATACATGTGCCAGTTCTGCAATAGATCCACTCATTGAAGTCTATGGACAGTACAACATCTTCACTGTAAGTAATTGTAGCTTACCTATAGACACAGAAACTTTCACATCAAAACCTCAACTATTCCAAGATTCACAGCACCTAGAAGATGACTCATCACTCAACAAACGACAGAAGCCTTAGTACTATCATCTTTGTGGTTCAGTGAATTTTGACTAATCAGATTGGGAAAACTCGAACTTATCTCCTGACCAAAACAGTAGCTAAGACCCCTATCCTCCCCAGCTGGCATGCACTTGGTAAAATATGTCGACATGTACATCTATCCTTTAGATGTAAGCCTTATCTTGTAATAATGGTGTTTGTCTTTTCTAGATAAGAATCCTATCTCGTAATCATGAACCTCATCTCTTGTAAAAAGTCTGTAATTAAGCTTCAGCTATAAAAGGCAAAGCTCTCAGCCTGCTAGAGGCAGAGAACTTTGTACACATTTCTGAAGAATAATATTATGTATTTATCTATAACGAGTTGTTAATCACTGATCTTCTTCTTTGAAATTCTAAATTTCTTTCTCTATGTTATAATAGTTCTCCTCCTAACTAGTATGCTCTGTGCTTACCTCTAGTAGATGATCCAACACATTAAAACGTTTAAACCTAAGATCCTTGTTATGATCTCTATAATCATAAGTGATTAAGTATTTGTGATCACTGAAGGCCAAAAGTCCTAATGATGATGGACAAGATAGCTACAGTTTAAGCAAATTCTTAATTCTTATGGTTTTTGGAGCTCTTGACCAGTGATACATATATCAAAATTAAAATTATTTGAATACTGGTTATATATCAAATAAAATATTCACTTTAAACATCAAGGTAAAAAATAACTTGAAAATATTTAAAGTTAGCTTAAATACATTATTAATGAATAAAATGAAAGGGGTAGTTTAGTAAAAATTTATACTATTCCATTCTATTCTAATGTCTAAACAAACATATTGGGTCTTTGTACGTTGGTTTAGACCTGTTCAGCTCAGTTCGAGCGGATTCACAATTCAAGTGTGTTTGGTTAGACATTTAATTCAAATTAAATGGGCAACCCATCTTAAACGGAACTGCCGAATTAAGTGGACGTTTGGTTTATAGATTTAGAATCATGATTTAGAATTATTTTCATTTTACGTGTGTTTTTTATGAGAGAAAAATACTGTAGAGAATTATGAATCATGGTTCAGAATCAGAGATAAATATATGAAACAAACATTTAATTCAAATTAAATAGGCAGCCCATCTTAAATGGAACTACTGAATGAGTTTTAGACCCCCTCTCTTAGTTTCACTTTTCAAACTTATTTCTACAGTAATTTTTTTGGGATAATTTATTTCGACAGTAATTTGACTCCCACAGTTGAGATTCCCTGTTCTCCCCTCTTCACTTTTGACCGTGGTGTCTAGGGCTGTACAAAAAAACCGTAAAACCGAAACCGACCGCTCCAAAATTGAAAAATAAGGCGCCACGTGTAACCGACAAAGTCAGTTTGGATAACCAAACCGGATTCCTCCATTGCGGTTCGGTTTCGGTTGAGCCTTTTAAGATTCGGTTATAAACCGAACCGACCGTACTAATTCTGTAAAAAAATTTTAATAATGTCGTTTTTTACATTTCTCATCGTTTTTTCACTTCAGTCTCTCATTCTTCTCTCATCTCATTTACTCACCCTCATTGTCTCTCACAATCTCTCTGACTCTCTCTAACTCTATCTCACTCTCTCAGATTTGGGGCAAAAAAAAAAAAACCCTAGCCAAATACGTTGATAACTTGATTGCTTCTCTCGTCTTTCAGCTCACAATCTCGTCTCTCACAAACTCTATCTCCTGTCGCGGGCTTTCTTTCTTGGTTTTAGTCAGTCTCCGGCAGAGTAAAGAATTGAAGCTTGTTGCTGGAGAGGAGATGCTAGATTTCTATAATCAACCATGGTAAGCTTCTATTCTCTATATTTCTATGTTGCTAATTGTCGGTATGATTACTTCCACCTACAATTGATGATTTGATGTATAGTTCTTTTTTTTTTCTTTGGCTTGCGACTTAGGTTTTTGGTCTCTCTATCTCGTGAACCCATTTCCTTTTCGCCTTTGTTTTATATTATCCTTTCCATTGTAAAATTTTTCGATTATGTACTCCTATGAAATTATGTATACCCGATAACGTATTGGCCAATGGTGGGGCTGGTGGTAATGTTTATGTTAGTGTTAACCTTGAGAATTTGTTTGAGGCTGGATTGGATTTACTACTGGTGGACAATGATGGGGACGTGGGGTTATATTTCAATAGCTTTGATCTCACGCATATGAAACATAGCTATGAAACATAGGCGTACAGTACTGGTGGACAATGGTGGGGTTATATTTCATTATCTATTCAATTTCATTTACTTAATTCTAATTTTCTATTGTAACGATACATTTGAAGATATAATGGATTTGGATTTGGATTCGGATGAAGGGGAAGAAGAGGTTTATGAGAAATTGGAAATGAACTTCACTATGCTTTTTAATTATGCTTTGGACTTCTTAATTTCTTATGCCAATTTAATGTTTTTTACACTTTGAACATTAATATTGTTTGTTGTAACTTTCAAATTTCTAGTTTGTATTTTAGATTTTGGACATTGGATTTGAATATTTTGTGTTTGTAGTATTATCAATTTGGATATTGTGCTTTGTATTCATTTATTGTGATTACATGCTTGCATACAAGGAATGTTTTACATTTTTTTATAATTTCTGGTCAAAAAATGCAATTAAATATGCGGGTAACCTGATAGTTAACTGATAGTCACAATTCAGATTACTAAAACTGAAAACCGACCGAAACCGACTGAAAACTGAAATTCGGTTTACCGAACCGAATAGTAATTTTTGCGGTTCGGTTTTGGTTTCCGGTTTCTAAAAATTGACACAGTCGGTTCGGCCACCGAACCGACCAAAACCGACGGTTTTTAACCGTCGAACACCCCCACAATACAGATTCTTGTCTTCTTCCTCCACGTATTATTACATATATGTTTTCCAGTTTGTTTTTCTCTAATTTGCTATTTTTTGCCCATTGTTCAGCGTGTATAGTATTACCTTGCCATCTTTTTTTTTTTCTTTTTCTTTTTTCTTTTGTTACTAATTAGCCGCTGTTAGTGTGTTCCAAATAATTATTTAAAAAACGTTCATAAATTTTTTTTTAACTATCCAAATAATTATTTAAAAAACGTTCATAAATTTTTTTTAACTATATTTTCTTCATTTTTATTTCCTTTAATATACTTTTGATCAGTTTTAATTTCATTTTGCTATGAAATTTTTTTATCATTATCAACTTCAGAAAAGAAGAATTTATCAATTAGGGAAAAAAAACCCAATTCAAATCAATTGCTCTTAGACATCCAAATACTATTAAGATATTATTCCCTGTTTGGTTTAAAAATTATACTGCACATCTAAACATCAATTCGAACTACTATTTAAACCACACTGTTCAGATTTTTTTGTTCAAATGAAAAAAACTCAAATCAACACAATTTAAACTAACGAACTAAACAGACACATAATAATTGTGATTTTAATATTGATTTCAATGCTTAACAAAAGAATGAAATTTGAATAAATCATTATTTTATTCCCTTCAATACCCACTAAAGCAACACTTAATAAGAAAAACGACATATTCAACAACTACGGGTACCAATCACATTGCATTGTGATAGATTTGTTATTTATGGAATTACTATATGGTAAGTGTTATAAAATTCCCTAATTAAAGAACTAGCCATAGATTGAAATAATCCTCACAGTCACTTTCCTCTCAAACAATCAAAATGACAATCACACAGAAAAGAACTTGAACAAAACAGTAACACAGGAAGATTAAAGTGGTTCAATGTTTACCACCTACATCCACAGGGAAAAGCATAATCAGAGCTTAAGCCACCATGTCTAAACCATTTTTTGAGTTGAAACCATCCTGCACTTTCACTCTTCCCATAGATAGAATGTCTTGATGCAATGGAGCTTTATATCTATATGTTGTGCCAAACATCAAATTAAATAAATTTCTGATAGAATATGAATGACAGAAAAAATTTAGAAGACACGAGGACTCAACGTGGTTCGGCTTTTGACCTACGTCTACGGGTAGAAACGGCGAGAAAATTTCACTATAAGTAAAAAGAGATTACAAAAATCTAACAAATATCTCACACCACTAAAATCCAAAATACTCCCAAATCTTTAACTCAAAAGTAAGAACTCTAATTGTCAAAGAAAAAATTCTATGATCAAACGTTCCTACACTAAAAGAAAAACAAAAGAGAGAAAAGTTCTGTATCAATGAAAATAGTCACAGGGCTGCTATATCTAAAACACATACATATGATATATTTACATGCCCAGGGTAACTGAAAGCACCGCCTGGTGATAAGCAAAACTAAGGGCCTTGGCCCTACAATTAATTGACAGGCTTAATTGAAATCCACACTCAACAATCTCTACCTTGGTGAAAATTAAGCCGAGCTCAAAATAATAGAACTCCTTCGCTATCTCCTCCAAAACCCCACAAGGTTAATCACAATATGTAACACCAATATGTTCAAGTGGCACTTGAATTTCTAAATGTTGACCGATTTGATCATCGTTCTTGTCACACAAAACAAACCAACTTGTCAAGCTCCACCTGCTTATGAACACCGAGATTTTTATCTGCAACTACTAACTCGTTTCTTCATATAAGATATCATCAGAATCATTAGCTCTGCTAATTACCAATCTTGGTGACTTTGGCCCAAAAAACCAGAAACACTACCGTTCATCACAAACTCAAATCCCTAAGAATAGTCACGTTCTTGTCCTTCGCATAAGCTTACCATTATTCACATGAGCACATGCAGAACAACCAAATAATCTCTAAACGAAATCAACAAAGCAACCAAGTCATACCTCAAATGGAGTCTTCAATCTAAATGCAATCGATAGAGATCTAACCAAATAGTAGGCTGAAAAACCAAACTTAGAAAGCAAATAACAATCTATTCTTAAAGGAGTTCATTTCATTCTATCTGCAACTAACAATTGTTG